>NW_027527932.1:8550065-8575391 GCF_008692635.1 Crocuta crocuta
AATCCATTTATTAATAAGCTGTTTGTGAATTCTGCTGCCTGCCAGAGTTTGAGAAACTCTAACACTTCACCTCTTACCCCTCCTCTGTTTTTCCATTCTCCCCCTTGTTTCTCTACCTATACTTTCTTTTTTAAGTTTATTTATTTATTTTTGAGAGAGACAGAGAGAAAGAGACTGTGCATGCACAATTGAAGGAGGTGTACAGAGAGAGAGAGAGAGAGATACAGAATCCGAAGCAGGCTCCAGGCTCTGAGCTGTCAGCATAGAGCCCGATGCAGGGCTCGAACCCATGAACCTCAAGATCACTACCTGAGCTGAGGTCGGATGCTCAACTGATAGAGCCATCAGGCATCTCTCTACCTGTACTTCCTTAAATGTTTTCTGACCATTGCTCTAATTCCAAATACTGTATATTACCCAAAAAAATCAATTCAATGCCATATGTTTTATACATTTTTACCTCAGTAATCACATATTTCTTATTGCCACTGTGGCAAATAGTGTCCTAGCTACAGTTTTCTTAATATTTCACAAGTCTGCATTTGTCCTCAATGTAAATGTGATGCATTCTTAAAGAGAGAGGTATGTATGCACCTATATGTATATATAGTGATTATTTTCATGAGTCAGCCTGATAATTTTTTTTTTTTGAGTGAGCGTTACTCCAAATCTTGGGCTCAAACTCACAACCCAGAGACCAAGAGTTACATGCTCTACAGACTGAGCCAACCGGGTGACCCATGCCTGCTAATTTTTTCTAACAAAATGCTGTGTGCATTTCACTTTATAAAGATAACTTCATGCCTTTTAAAATACTGGTTAGTTAAAAATAATTCTACAACCTAGGCTAATTATTAGAAGCATTCAGATTGCTTTAAACGTCCCACCCCCCCAAGAGTATTTAATAATACTTTGGGATAGTTCATCTGGTTTTAGTTTTATGTTTTGCAAATGGGTTTCACGTTGCTTTGCTACACTTTTAAAAGATGATTCCGTCTAGATAATCAAGTTACATAGATGAATTTCAGTATAACATATGACCAGAATTCTTAACTACTCAGAGAACTGTGCGAATATAATGAATTCGTTTTTATGAAGCTATCTAACTAATCGACTGTTTATAAACGTATGAGCCTAGAAAACACTGGGGGAAGATAATTTTGAGGCTAGCAGTCTACATTACTGCAACAATTCATTCTTAAGTGATAATTTCTGACAAATAGGAGCGTTGCTCTTTAAAATCTTCTAAGCCAGAAGATCTTCTTCTACTCAGATCTCTGCTTTTCAATCTGAGGAAATAAGAGTTTGGGAGAAGGGGAGGGAAGGCAAGGTGATGAGGAAGCCCCAGAGAATGTTCCAGAGTGATGGGCTGTGTCTCAGCGAGGTTTGAAGAGAAAGAGGAAGTTTGCTTGTTTGCTCTTTGGGAGGAGGATATACGTGGATATACGTTTATAAAAAGAAACATGGCTTTGTTACGGAGGAAACTATGAAATGTACATGACCTGGAGGCTGAACAAAAAAAAATAAAAGGAAATCAAAATCTCAGAGCCAAAGGAGGGAAGATTTTCCTTGTTGATATGCTGGGGGCTGGAGAACTTTCTGGCTGGACCACTCCAGAGCCACTGTTCCCTCTCTAAAAGCCTTAGTCTTTCCTCTGTCTCTTCAACAGTTCCAAATCACTGAGATGATGGCTCTTGAATAACATCAGTTTTATTTTGGTTTTTGTTTGTTTGTTTGTTTGTTTTTCCTGGAAGCAGAGATAGCAGGATTGAGGGTACAGACACTAGAAACATTTATTCATATGTAAGTCACTCATTTAAGAGATTCTAAGATGAGAAGAAATGTGTTATAAACGAGAATCGTTTTAAGCCTGAATGTCTTCAGCCAGGAAAATGGGGTAACAAAATCTTCCCACCTGGTTTCCCAGAAGACACAAATAAATGAAATTTGTAAAGAAGCCTTACTTCTCGAGGCTCAGTTAATGCTCCATCTCTCTGCCTATCCCACATATGTGCACATATGTGCTTGTGTGAGCCAAAGAACTCTTGCAGTTTGGGGGATTGCCACATGCAGTGAAAGACTTCACCTTTGTAAAAGAGGGTGTTGTGTGTTATAAATGGCCAAGCACCCAGGTGTCATCATGGAGTTCATTCATTTGAAGGTAACTATTAAGATTTTGCACTCGGCTAATTGCAATTCAGCACACTGGAGCTGACAGCCAGAGAGACTGCTCTTGGAGCATTTCATCATGAAACTTTATTTACAAGAAAAATGAAGTTTGATTCCCCACTTCCCGGATAAAACTCTGTGTTTTCATAAGCATCTGAGGATTGAGGACTTGGGCCAGCTCCCCACTAATGTTTCCTGCCTGTGGACACTTCTTCTGCTAATTTGTGTGTTATAATTACTCTGCTGATCACTGGAGACAATTTCTCCTAGCCGCTTTACTGTGATGTGGGCTCCTGTATATTCCGGGAACAGGGAGGTATTCTTTCAGAGCAGTTTGTTTAAAAAATATTAGACAGAGAGCAGCTCTTGCTTGAAAGTCGATTTTAGGCTTGAAATGTATTCCTGAAAGGTACACAGTGGCAATTCAGAAGGAGCTAATCCGGGAGAAACCAGAAGATTTCATTAAAGTATCTCGGTACTGCTTTAAAATCCTGAATCTGTGACTATTTCCTACTGTGGAATTTTAAAACTCTACCCACATTTTACTCTGTAGATGTGAAACCAATGTGTCTAATCCATCATAATCAAAACCAAGGAAAAGGCAAAATAAGTACAAGGTAAGTTAGAGCTTCTTTCTCACGGTCAATGTCCGTTGTGGTATTTATACTCTGTTGAATGGAGAATTCTAAATACCCCTTCTTAAGTGAAAAGTCCGTGTGGAGCCTCCTGTTTTATATTAAAACTTCATGTAAGAAAGAATATTAGATACTTCTTTCCTTAAAAAATAAAACAATTTGGATTTCTGTCCCTTCTTTCCACCCCTTTTTCGAATATACCACATCTGTACACAGGCTCTTTGCCTTGTGCTTGTCGTGGTTGAAGAGACTTCAGCCCCATCCCTAATGACTATTTTTTAATGACTGTGTTCTCACAATTGAGTCCAGAAACCAGAAGCCAGATCAACCTTTTAGAAAATAATTCTAGGGGCTGCCTGGGTGGCTCAGTCGGTTAAGCGTCTGACTTCGGCTCAGGTCATGATCTCACAGTTCGTGGATTCAAGCCCCGTGTCAGGCTCTGTGCTGATAGCTTGGAGCCTGGAGCCTGCTTTGGATTCTGTGTCTCCTTCTGTCTCTCTACCCCTCCCCTACTCACACTCTGTCTCTCTCTCAAAAATAAATGAACATTAAAACTTATTTTAAAAATTAAAAAAAAACATTAAAAAATTCTAGATTATATTAATTTGTTTACATGCTTAAGCTGCTTCCCAAGGCCACCCACTCCAGTTAGAATAATATCCAACCCCTTGTCCTGACTCATGATGCCCCACCATGATCTTCTCCTGACTTCCACTTAATCTACCACTCTTCCTACCTTGGTCATTATCAATGTCATTATCTCAAACCCACCAACCTTGCTATCTGCCTATAGCTGTGTTAGCCATTATCTCTGCCTGGAACACTCTTTTCCTTCATCTTTAGTCATCTGTCTCCTTCTTGTGGTTCAGATCTTAGCTTAACATCTTCTTCAAAGAAATCTTACCTGATCTGTCTAAAAGAGGCACCCCATTTATGTTTATCATGTTAGCCTGCTTTAATTCTCTGCATATATCTAGATATTTTCTTGTCTATATATTTATCGTCTGTGTCTCCCTCACTTCATCAGGGATGTTGTTTGGTTAATACAAGCTGTACCACCAGCATTGAGAACAGAGCAGAGCCATTTTCAGTAAATCTTTGTGGAATAAACAACTGAACGAGACTCTCTGCATAAAGATCTAAATATTAAAACTCCTGTGGGTTGATAATTATGTTCTTTCAAAACACAATTGCTTAAAAATAGAAACTGTTTTGATAAATAACATAAAATCGTAATGTTATTGGGAATGCATTTTAATTATATAAATGGAAACTTTTTCTCCATTTCTTCTTGGAGCTATTCATGAGTGTTACTTATTACTGATGAAGACTTAAAGTTCCACACCAATTCTTTTTCAATTTTCTTGGTTTTGGAGATTTAAAAGCTGAGCAAACTTGTTCAAATTAGTAAGTAGATGTCATGAAAGTTGTTTTAACAGCCGTGTCATAGTGCCCAAAACATCTGTGCCCAACCATCAAATACATTTTTTTTTTGATCATTGATCAGCTAGAACTACAAAGTCTCCTTCTATTTCATTGAAAGGAGGGATTTGAGGTCACCAGACCTGCAAAAGGGCCATTTGCTTTCTCAACCCAGACTCCAACATGGGGGCTTGCCACCATGGGGTGCGCTCCATGGCTAGGCTCCTTGTGCAAGGTGCAAAGGATGGGTGCAGGGTAGGCCAATTGTCTGTAAGATGGGAGATAAGGGGTTGGGAAGGAAGGAATCACACAGTGGAGCTCAGATAGACTCAGGAATGTTCTCCAGAAGATCAGACTCAACCGAGAGTACATCTGGGACAAGTAACCAAGCATGAAGCAGTGGACGTCTGATGCCCTAGTAGTCTGGGGCCAGCACAGACAGTTAGAAGCTCACAGGGTTAGAACATGGGGAACTGAGGCCTTGAGAGGCAGGTGTCAGGACGCAGGAGATGGGGAGGTAGAGAGGTTGGTAGGAGGATGCCGCCAGCAAGGTTAACTATTCCCAGGTTGTGCATATTATCAGTCTTGCATGCCTTCAATGGCACAAACCATCTCCCCTCTTTAGCTTCCTGCTGGCACATCTCTCTCAATTGCCCCATTCCCTTCCTGTGACTCCATATTCCTTTCCCACAGCCACGTTTTTAGTATGCTGTAGTTTAGAAACACTGTGGGTTAATTAGTCATAGACATTGTTCAGGGAGCCATAACTATTTTGCTGTCAATAACAACAGCAAAGAACCTAACTTTCAAAACATGTTTGAAGTCAACCTTCTTATACCCCCACCCCTCACATTTTTTTGAGACCTGTAAGAGAAAAGAGGTTTGTTTGGGTAAAGAAACGAGATCACTCTTCTCTGACAGCCCTGGAATACATCGGTCGCTTGCATCGTAACCTTTGAAAATAATTCACAAACTCCACCCCTCGTCAGGGTTCCCAGCCCAAACTATGTCATAACCAAGGGGTCTGTAGCTAGGCCTGATGGAAAGCTCAGGTGGTCTGTCAAGCCACAGTTCATCGTGTTCTGTCTACCAGCAGGTGAGTCCCAACAGATAAGCACAGCAGATGCTTTCCCATGTCACCAGGAAACCCCCCATCATCTCAGAGATAAATCACAGAAGAAAAGCAAACTGAAGGTGACGTCAGCCAGCAGAAAGGAAAGGACCATTGAGGGCTTTGCCCTTGCCTTTTTGTGTACTGACAAGTATTTTTCTTGGGTAGACCACGAGAACATGTACACAATGAGAAAACACCAGCAACTTTGAGGACATAAGAGCTTACCTGAGTATCATGGTTATATAGATTATGGTTATGTCATTCCTTTGACAAATGTATCTTTGTCTTCCTGGAGATCATTTGAATTAGCATTTCATGATAGTCATGACCACTATGTTCCCTGAGTTGCCAGACTTCTCAACCGAGACGACTGAAGCATCATGTTCCTCAGTGTTCTTCCCATGACCTCCCCGCTGACCCCTGTTCTGTCTGGCACCCCGTTGGCCTCCTGAGTCGTGAACATAACTTCCTGTTATTAAGTAGGTCACTGCTCTGTGAAGACTCTCACTTCGCCGCAGCCTCCTCCTTCAGTGCTTTCTGGTTTTCCGTTTGCTTTGTTCACAGTGTTTCCTTGCCAAGTTGGAACACCTTCCAGACTGTCTTGCCTGGCGGGGAAAAACACCACCTGCTGTACGGCCTTGTGCTCTCCCCCAGCAGCCGGCTTCGTTTCTCCCCTTTTCTCCAGGCACGTTGCCTTCAGCCTCTGTCCTCTTTGATTCAAATAGACTCTCCTGTCCAGGGTCCGGCCCGCAGAAGCAAGCCCCCCCCTCACAGTTTGCATCGCCCTGGCTGTCCTGGGGTCCCGTGGACCCCTGCTAGGTGGCTCCTGGGCCTGCCTGCCACCCTTTGTGTTTTTGTTTTATGGGGAATTGCCTGTTCTGCACCTGCAGAGCTCTTGCGTAAGCTGTGGAGCTGAGGCCCCGATCACGAGGCTCCTCTCCCTGGGAAACTTGGAGGCTCTTTGACAAAAGTGTTTGGAGACCTGAAGCCCTTGGAGTGGCCGCAGGGAGAGATCACAGCGCCTCCCGAAGGAGTCAGCAGGCCTGGAGTGTGGGAGACTTTCATCATGACTTTGCTTCTCCTCGAAGCCAACCAGCCATGCAAGCTGCAGACATGCATTCTGATTAAGAAAAAAATTTAGGACATCGATAGCTCATGGTTAAAAATACAATTTGGTTTCATATATATAAATAATATAAATATAATAAAAATAATAAGTGTACATGAAAACAATTCCTGNATGAGAGATAACTTTAAATTAAAAACAGTTCAGTGTCAGACTTTTGATTTCAGCTCAGATCATGGTCTCTTGGTCTTGGGAGTGAGCCCTGCACTGGGCTCAGCACTGAGCACGGAGCCTGCTTAAGATTCTCTCCCTGTCTCCCTCTGCCCCTCTCCTCCTCTCTCTCTCTCTCTCTGTCTCTCAAAAAACAAAACAAAACAAAAAGTCAAAACCCAGAATCAGAATTATGCTTCACATACTATTTTTCAACTTGCTTTTTTCATGTTGATCATGGATATTTCATCATGTAAATATATTAAATATACATATATAAAATATTATATATAAGAATATATAAATATGTTCTATAAAACATAAATTATCTATTTTACACATATATAAAAATTATATATATAATTTGTTATTTAAATAGCTATATGGAATTCCAATCTATCTGGTATGTCCATGCCCAAATTTCGTTCTCTTTATTTATTTAAATTTTTTTTAACGTTTTATTTATTTTTGAGAGAGAGATAGAGACAGCATGAGCAGGGGAGGGTCAGAGAGAGAGGGAGATACAGAATCTGAAGCAGGCTCCAGACCCTAAGCTAGCTGTCAGCACAGAGCCTGACACGGGGCTCGAACCCATGAACCATGAGATCATGACCTGAGCCGAAGTCGGACACTTAACTGACTCAGCCACCCAGGCACCCCTATTTCATTTTCTTTATTGAGGAAGGAGTAATCACAAAAGCCATTTGTTGTTTTGAATTAAATTGCTGCTCATTTCAAACAATTCTTTTTTTTTTTAAGTTTGTTTATTTTGAGAGCAAGAGAATGAGAGAGTGGGTAAGGGCAGAGAGTGGGGGAGGGAATCCCGAGCAGGTTCCAAACTCTCAGAGAGGAGCTTGATAGGGGGCTTGAACTCACTAACCACGAGATCAATACCTAAGCTGAAATCAAGAGTCAGTCGGCCACTTAACCGATTGAGCCACCAAGGTGCCCCTTAAACGATTCTTGTGTCTAATCTCTTTCCCCTATTAGTTGGATGGATGACTGAGTTATCCAGAGTATATCAGAGTTCAGTTCAACTTAAATATGAGGCAGTTTCACCATGTGGGACTCATTTATAAATAAGGAAAGGAGCAATGTCACATAGCACTGTAGATTCCAAGTGTTGGACTTCACTGGAAGGGTCAGCCGGAGAGCTGCCTGTTCACACGCAAGTCTACCTTCCGTCACCACAGCCAAAAGGCCTTTACGGTGTTTGCATGTGGCAAACATTGCATGTGACAGGGAAATCATTACTCTCAGAAGCAAAATATTCTTTCCAGACAATGTGAGATTGTGGGAGAAAGTATGGCTTTGGGGGTCAGCACACCTGGGTTGAACTCCCTTCTTTTATTTAGGCATAAGACAAGTTTCCAAAATGTCTCCATACCGGCTATGCTGTGACTTATGTTAAAACTATATGCTCAGACTTCAAGCACCGCTCTTCCTATGGATAGCTTTTGGGATTTAGAAAATCCCTTTCCCTCTCTACGGAGCCCTGATTTCAATTCTCTTGTCTCTCTGTGGATCAGGGAAAAAAAAAAGTCTAATAAAAAAACTCAGAACCACGTAAGGACATTTTGTTTTAGGTCTCCTGAAGAAATGGATGAATTTGATTTCATGGAAAGAGAATCTTAGGGTGACAAAATTTGCAAGGACTGAAAAGTACTTCAGAAAATAGTTTTCAAAAATATTATCGTCCTCTGTGTTTGGGTGAGCTGTGCTATCCATGCTTTTCAAGGGGCACCTCTATGTTGAGGGACCCCAGATCTTTGTTTCCAGACCACATGACTTCTGAGGCTCAATCCCATAATGTAAGCTTCAATCCGTCAGTTGTACACAATTGCTGATCACCTTTCCTAGGCCGGATTGATACTAAAGCTGAAAAGATGAGGAAGATATTGTCCTTTGTTAAAAGATAAAGTGAAGCATATTCACATTAAAATTGTAAGAGTTCATTTGAGCAAAAGTCAATTCAATGCAGGGAGCAACAATCTGGAAGTGGTTAGGAGCACTTGACCTACAGGAGCTGGACAGACGCTTAATAGAGAAAAGTCAGGAACCAAAATAGGGAAATTATTGATTGGCTACAGCTTAAAGCCTACTTGGCTGCTAGTGATGGTCCTTAAATTTTGATTCGGTAACCTTGAGGCACTTACAGGATTAGATTTTGGTTTGCTTACACAGGGCGTTAAAGCATTAGAGCCCCCTCAGTATTATGGCCTCCTTGTTTAAGTAATTAAAGCCTTGTTTAAGGCTTCTAGAAGAGGCAGACAAGTGAATAGAGAATGCAAAGGCGACGTTCACATGCAAAGGCCAGGGATACTGGAGCAGATGAAGCTTAGACTGAGCCTTAATGGAGTTGACACTCAGGCCTTGGTGAGTGGGCAGGGGAAGAAGTGGGGATTAGTGGCTATGTCTTGGAAGAAGACAAATAAAGGAAAGAACATTCCAGGCATAGTGATCAAACCCAAGACACTTGAGAGAACATCTGGAACCACAAGCAGAGCCATATGAATGGTGTGGAGAGGCTAAGCAGGCAGTGATGAGAGATGAAGGCCAAGTTGTTTGTCATTGCTGCCATAACACATTACCACAAACAGCATTTTTCCAACAACTCAAATTTCCTATCTCCCGACTCTGTCGGTCAGAAGTCCGGCACAGTGTGCTTCAGCTGTGTTCTCTACTTAAGAGTCTCTCAGGGGTGATATTAAAACTTGGCAGGGTGGAGTTCCTTTCTGAAGGCTCTCGGGAGGAGTTCACTTCCAAGCTGAGTCAGTTTGTTGGCAGAATCTGGTTTCTTCTGTGTAGGACTGAGGTCCCCATTTCTTTGCTGGTTATTAGCCAGGGGTCACCTTTCGCTCCTAAAATCCCCTCTCCAGTTCTTCCACATGATTCCCTACATCTCAGAACCACAAACAGTGCATCAAATCCTTCCCATTATTGGAATCTCTCAGACTAACCCCCTTTGTCTTCCTCTTCTGCTTCCAGACTGAGACAGTTTTCTTTTCTTTTTTTTTTTAATGTTTATGTTTGAGAGAGCTAGCAGAGGAGGGAAAGAGAAAGAGGAGGCAGAGGGTCTGAAGCAGGCTCCATGCTGACAACAGAGAGCCCGACTCAGGGCTCGAACTCACAAACCGCGAGATCATGACCCACGCCAAAATGGGATGCCCAACCGACCGAGCCACCCAGGCGCCCCGAGACAGTTTTCTACTTCAAGTGCTCATGTGGTTAGACTGGGCCCACCCATGTTATCCAAAATAATATCCTGTTCTCAAGGTCCTTAACTGAATCACATCTGCAAAGTCTCTTTTGCCTTGGGGATAAGAACATGGACACCTTCGGGAAACATCATTCTGCCTACCAGAATGTGTCTCATCAGCACCAAGAAATAATCTCAGGGTGTGTGTGTGTGTGTGTATGCATGCACAGGAACTAAACACAGCTCAAAGTTCCCAAAGTAGAGAAATACAGAATAACATACTCCTTTCTTGGAGATGCAAAAACATATTTTTCGGTTAAAGATTGCGCTAAGGAAATCTATTACTTTCCTCTAGTGTTCCCCAAAGTTGTTTTACCTTAATTTTTTTTCTCCTAGAAGATTTGTTACTAACTCCCTAGGAATGGCTACCTTACAGACTAGGTTTTGTGAAACTGAGTTAGAGAAGAAAATCATGATGTTCCTTAGCCACACTTAGATGTTTGGATATTGTCTCGAAGGCTATGAGTGTGAGTATAGGACTTTCCACCAGGAAATATATCATCAGGTAGATTTCTTTAAGTTTATTTATTTATTTTGAGAGAGAGAGAGAAAGGGAGGGAGAGACCATGGGTGAGGGGCAGAGAGATGACGAGAGAGAGAATCCCAAGCTGGTTACATGCTATCAGTGAAGAGCCTGACTCCAGGCTCAATCCCTGGAACCGTGAGATCACGACCTGAGCTGAAATCAAGAGTTAGATGCTTAACTGACTAAGACACACAGCCCCCCACCCCAGTCATCAAGTAGATTTTAATAAGAATCTTCTGGATATAGAAAAGAATGAATGGTAGGGAAGGAATAGATGTGGTAGGAGGGAAAGAAGGTGGAGGGCAGGAGCATGATTCTAAGCGAGAAATGGTATCAGCCTGGATGTAAGTAGATGGGTAAGATGGGAAGAAGTGGAAGTGTGCAAGGGCAGTCTTAAAATAGAAAAAAATGTGGAAAGCAATTTATGAATGGAGAGGTGAAGGGAAGTTAAGGATGACCCATATCAGGTGTCTGAATAAACGTACTTTTGACACTTTCCTTTAAATCTACCCATTGGCAATGACTTTGGAGGGTAGATAGGAGTTTTTGGAAAGTCTGAGGCCAAGACTGATCTTCACTCTCCCCATGTACCTTACTTAAGCTCCAGGGACTGTTTAAATTCCCTACCAGCCCAAATCCTGCCATGTCTGACCTTTGTTCACACTACTGCTTCTGCTTGAGGCTCCTTCTTCTCTCTGCTGCCCCACATTGGCTTAACCAACTACTGCTTCATTTGTGCATTTCAGCCAAGGCACTTCTACTACTCAGAAGATTTCCCAGCTGCCTGTATTGGTTGCCTCGATCTAACTGACTGACAGTCTGACTCCATCAGAATATTCTATGACCAATTTTCTTGTTTGTCCTCCCCTAGAGGTAAGTTCTACAAGAAAATAACCATAGTTAATTGTTCATTTCTATTCATAGCACATTTCTTGGCATGACATATGGTCTCAATAAGTATTTACCTAATGAATGAGCAAGCGAATGAATGAAATATTTCACCTGAGTGAGAGAATTTAGGGTAAAAACTAAGAGGTGGCCATAAACTTTTCCAACATTTTTCTAATATGAGAATCACGTATTTTCATATAAGTTCAGACATCACTGAAATAATGCAATATGAAAGATAACTGGAAAGTTTCCTCCTTAAAAAGAATTTTAGACAGTTGGCAAATAAAATGGAAGTGTTCACCGTAATAGTTCCATCAACCTCAGTAGCCCCAGGCTTTTGCTTTATGTCTTTATCTGCTCCAGTCTCTCATTGGGCTGAGATCACTATTTTTTTATGTTATTTATTTTTGAGAGAGAGAGACAGAGCGTGAACAGAGAGAGAGGGAAACACAGAATCAGAAGCAGGCTCCAGGCTCTGAGCTGTCAGCACAGAGGCTGACGCAGGGCTTGGGCTAGTGAACTGTGAGATCATGACCTGAGCTGAAGTCAGACGCTCAACTGACTGAGCCACCCAGGCACCCCTGGGCTGAGATCATTCTTGGGTGAGACTTCAATATACATCAAAATGGAACATGGATGCGAGGAAATGGAGAAACCCTACTTTACGCTTTGTTAGGCATACACAGCTTGAAGAGTTTTTAATCACTCCCCATGTTCTGGTTTTGACCCAGGAAATCAGCCCCTCTTGGAGCAAGTGGGATGATGGCAGCTACTTTGAAAGAGATGAAATCCATTTGGGAGTTTAAAGTTTACTGTGTTAGATTTTCAAAGTCACTTTTTAATTAATGATCACCTTGCGCATGATGTAAATAGGCCATTGGACTGAAAATTTTCTGGAAGATGAGCAAACCTAAACCAGGGGTTTGATGTGTAGCCGAATGGGACAGGGTCTGAGGAGGCGTTTTGGAACACTTCTGACAAATAGCTCTACCTGATTCTACAACTGGACTGTTCAACTCAACAAAGTACCTACTCTCTGTGTTTTCCAACTGAACTGTGGTACGGGGTGGCTCTAAAACGTTCACATGGGACAGCTTCCCCTCACACGTGGAGGTCAGGCTACTTCTGTCACGGTGTGCTAAGCCCGGCTCAAGCCCTGCAAAGTTGGCAGACACAAGACCTTGCCCCATCAGGCCATGCCAAGCTCCCTGATGCGATGTCACCCCTTTGTCTGAGGATGCCAAGCTTGGCTGTCAGCGATCCATGAAGCTGGTAGAAGGACACAGGCTGCATCTAGATATTTTATTTAGTGAAGGATAGAGATTGCTGGAATTCTTCATAGAAATGATGCCAGGACAAACACACGAGTCACGAGTTCTGTAACTCTCACTACTGACCTTTTGTCTTTATATACCTCCTTTCCATGGGTGTGAGCTGGCCTAAATTCCAATTTTCCACACTGCAGAAATAGAAGTCTACCAAAACTCCATATTAAAGCCATATTTTAGATTTAAACGCGATCTTTTTTGGATATCCATTTTTAGTAGCAGTGAGGTAAAGCTTCAGAGAAAAGGGCAACTTTGAAAATGTCAGGGTTTTAAACCAGCTGCAGGTGTCAGAGGCGTATTTTCATATTTTTAATGTTTATTTTTGAGAGACAGAGAGAGACAGAGCACGAGTGGGGGAGGGGAAGAGAAAGAGAGGGAGACACAGAATCTGAAGCAGGCTCCAGGCTCTGAGTTGTCAGCACAGAGCCTGACATGGGGCTCGAACCCACGAACCATGAGATCATGACCTGAGCTGAAGTCGGATGGTTAACTGACTGAGCCACCCAAGTACCCCTCAGAGGCCAAATTTGTCTAATAAGTGAAGAAAGGGAAGCTGTTGGTCTTGTGTGTCACTTTGCTATCACTGTCCCAACATAATCACAGAGAACAACTATTGCCAGGAAGCGTTCCAATATGAAGACAGTAACAAGCCACAAATGTGGATACTTCACCTCTTCTGGCTTCAGAATTATCCTGAGTGTCCTCAAGGTATCCTTCTTCCATATTTCATGTTCATACTTTTAGAGATGTTAAAATCAGGACCACAAAGTAGGAGTGACCTCTACTATGGAGTGTTCTCCAAAGACTCTTTCAAGGCTTTTTCTTTCACATCGAATGTGGAATTGAAAGGAAGTTTGAAGGTCATCAGTTTCAAGTTTAGATGATTAGACAATGCTTTGGAATAGCCCTGTGAGATCAGTATGGTCTGGGGGTGGGGGTGGGGAGCTCAGACACTACTATCTCTTCTCCATCAAAGAGGCTTTCAAAGCCTTCTTCAGTTTCCCATCTAGTCAGGCTTTCTGTGAATTGGGGAGCAGATAATATCCATGCAGGTCTCCAGATTGGCAAGGCCAGCCTGACATGGCTTGATTCACGGCCCCTCACCTGGAAAGGTTACATGTCCTTGTCTCCCTGACATCAGGTTTGATCAGAGGACTCTTTGTACACCTTTCTGCAAGAAGATTATACTGGCAGAAACCTTGAATTGAGGTTTGGTCACATGGCTTGTTTTGATTGATGAAACAGGTATGGAAGTGATGGGTCCAAGCAGAAGCTCTAAGACGTACTTGGTGACTTTCTCATCTACCTTTGCTGTTGAACCGATATTAGCATATCTCAGATATGCTGCTTCTGGAGTAAAACTGTATCTGATGAGCAGTCATTCATGTCAATGAAAAATAAACTTACATTGCTTTATATAAATGAATATAAATTTGTATTTAAAAAATTTTTAAATGTTTATTTATTTGTGAGAGAGAGAGTGAGACACAGTGCGACCCAGGGAAGGGCAGAGACAGAGGAGACACAGAATCCAAAGCAGGCTCCAGGCTCTCAGCTGTCAGCACAGAGCCGGATACAGGGCTCAAACCCACAAACTGTGAGATCATGACCTGAGCCAAAGTCGGACGCTTAACCAACTGAGCCACCTAGATGCCCCTAAATTTTGTATTTTTATAAATACTTTCAGACATATTTTATATTTCAGAAATAAACTTCCCTTAGTGTTCCTAAACACTGAGAGAGTGGGGCCAGTTGTTACCACAGCATAACTTAGCCTAAAGTGACTGGTAAAATCACTTAACACTGGTTGGTACGTCCTAGTAGGAATTTCAAAACAGAAATTAACCCAACCATTAGGCTGTTCAGAGAAAGGGGCAGAAATGAGGAGAGGTTCAGGAACGCCAGCCCAGCATTTACCAACATTTGGGGCCTGAAGACAGGAGAAACATGAGTAAGAAGGCAAAGAAACAGAGTCAAGGCGCTAAGGCACAAATCCATTTATCCATGCATTCATTCCTCATTCAACAAGTATTTATTGAGCAGTTACTATTTCCTAGGCCGCAGTCTAAGCCTTGGGGTACAAGCAGTGGATAATAGAATGCATTTGTTTTGTTCACTATCATACATGCAAATGCCAGGAATGACACCTGAGACTATTTTAAAAACTTAAATACCCAACAAATAGTTTTGTAATTGAATAAAAGGACATCTTATAGGAACAAAGTCTCGCGGTGAATGCAAGACCCTGGAATCCCAACTAAGACTTAACATACAGCATGGTTTGATGGCATCATCACATCATTGAGCTAGAAGAACTCCCATAGATTTCCTGGCTGGAGTCCTGGCCCCAGATATGACCTTTTATATTAGAGCTGCTGGTGCCCTGAGGTCAGCAGAGGCTGGGTCCTAAGTGATGTGCAGCTGGACACTCCTGATAAAACCAAGAATGTATCATATGCAGACATTTTCAGAGGGCTTGTGTG
The DNA here is from genome assembly GCF_008692635.1 of Crocuta crocuta. Lineage (NCBI taxonomy): Eukaryota > Metazoa > Chordata > Mammalia > Carnivora > Hyaenidae > Crocuta > Crocuta crocuta. The sequence continues at coordinate 8,565,169 of NW_027527932.1, forward strand.
TTCAAACTGATTTAACATCGAGTGGCTCTGTCACAGGCGGAAAAGGACAGAGTACTGTGTATAGGATTGGATAAAGTTACACGCATTCATGACTTCCATGACCATGGGTAAGTTGTTTATTTTCCTTGAGTTTACTTTTTTTTCCTCTCTTTTCTTAGATGATGTTGATGATATTTACAGCATGAAGTTGTTGCGAGGATTAAATTAGATCATACCTGTAATTCATTATATTGTTTTTAATTTTTTTTTACTGTTTTATTTATTTCTGAGAGAGAGAGACATAGCATGAGCAAAGGAGGGTCAGAGAGAGAGGGAGACACAGAATCTGAAGCAGGCTCCAGGCTCTGAGCTGTCAGCACAGAGCCTGACACGGGGCTCTAACCCACGAACCATGAGATCATGACCTGAGCCAAAGTCGGACACTTAACCGACTGAGGCACCCAGGAGCCCCTGTAATTCAGTATATTAGGTAGCAAGTAGTGACCACTTCCTAAGTGATAGTAGTTGACACTATCTATAGTCATTGTAAGTAAGAGTCTCCATTATCATTATTTCCATCTGAGTGCCGTGGTCTCCCTGAACTTGATCAAGTGGCTTGGCTTTATGGAATTTTGCCTGCTATACTTGACTATCGTCATCTAACTGTAACAGTAACATAAATATAATCCAACCCTAGTTTTTATCTATCCTATGACTGAAACCTTATTTCCTCAATAAATGTAAACTAATGACAGTAGCAGGACAAAGGATTAAAGGTGATCATTATATAAACAAAAGTTTTGGATTTAAACTTTTTCCCACTTTTGACAACAAGTAAGCACTGTGCCAGGGGCTTTGGAAGTAGAAGGATGAAGTAGGTAGGCACTGAGCTCCAAGAGTATTCACTGCACTAAAATAAAGGAGACATAGACATCAAATAAAGTAGAAGAGATAAATATTATAAAAAGGGGGTAGTCATACAATCAGTAGTTCACGGGAAGGTGGATTGTGTCCAGGTGGGAGGGCCTCATGGAGAAAGTGGTGGGTGAGGTGGGATTCCGATGGTCCTGCATTTTGGGAAGAAAGACCAGCTTTGGTCAATTCGTGCAGGACTCCCCTGGAAATTGACCCTGAGAAAGGGACTTGTGTGCTTTATTTGACATTTATTGGGGCAAGGCCCTTAAGGGAGGGCAGAGCGGGAAGAGCAGAACTGGCAGAAGATACTGTTGAACTGTGAGTGGTGTAGCTACCACAGAGACCACACCAGCATTTAGGGGACAAATGAGGAAGGGTAAAGAGGAAATAAAAGGGATGGAGAAGGGCAAGCGAAGCAGAACGAGAGGACGTCCCTTAGGCCAGTGGAGAGGTTTTCCAGAGGCACGCATGGTTGCTCCACAGATATTTGCTAGATAAATGGACCAGTGAAAAAAATGACCAAATAAACAAGCGCAAGGAGTTTCGGTCACAAGATCTTTGTTTTCTGAAGGCCAACATATCTCAGTCTATTTACCCCGCAGGTTAGCTCACTGACGACAAAGCAGTAGAATTTTCATAGGTGTCGAATTCTCAGGAATGGAATTCTCTATCCATCTGTCCTCCTCAGATAAGTGTTGAAATGGGAACTCTATCTAGCACTCTGTTAGCATGCACGAAATATCAGGAAGCCTACCAAAGCTACAATGGTCTGGTTCTATTTTCTGGCTGTGGGTGGTGGGAGAAGGTGGTTCTGCTGGAAAGCCCCAGGCCCCAGCTGATGTTTGGGATGTTTGCTGAGCAGTGGGTGCTTAAGGGCCCCTGTGTTACTTTATGAGGTGCCTCTAGGCTTTGGGTTTCCTGAGGATAAGGACCATACCTTACCTCACTCCTGAAGACCCGGAGCTAGGCAAGCACACGACACAAAATGAATCTCTCCCCACTGGTGCCCCACCATCTATACGTCTGTGGTATATGAGACACTCCGTATCAGATGCACAAGTTACTCTAAGGCACCAGCTACACTCACTAGCCCCTATAGTTTTAGGGTATTTCAGTCTAGACCTGGAACTTCAGTGAAACTATGGAATTTTATCATGTAAATAATGACTTCACGATTTTAGACAATTCGATGAAGAAAGTTACCCAAGACTGGGATGTCCCACTTGCTAGACCAGCCAAAATAGATAGGTGGCCTTTCCACCCTGTCAGAATCTCTCGGTTGTTCTTCTCATACACCTGAAACTCTGGAAAATATAGCAATTACTATGCCAACCGTACTTATTGAACTAGAGAAGTAACATAGCTCTTGAGAATTTAGCTGAGGGGGCTACAGCTGACTTTCCTTTTCATCCCTCTCCCTCTCAAGAAATCAATATGCCCTATATGGTCCCCGTGAAGACATTTGAAAAAATCATGGCAATCTTGTAGGTACAATTTGCTCGCTCTCTCCATTTCATCCTGGCTGGGGCCCGAGAAGGAACTGATAGGGAGCAGTTACAAAGGTCAGCTCTCCACTTGACTAATTTTAGATAAAGTTCTAAGTATCTTTCTTAGAAGATCTGTCTAAAGGTAGTGGCAAGGAACGGTTAATAGAGGATAATGACTTTAAGATGATATTATTAACATCTCTTTTCTTCGTAATTTGTGTAGAATAGACCTAACTAAATTAATCAACATTCTGACTTGAAGAATGTTTAAGGTATTTATCTATACCTGATATTGGTATAGAGGTAGATATTTCCTCTTATCTTTTTACGTATCCAGCCCATTTCTCTTATGGCCAAAGGAGCTGTAATTCCGTGTTGAAGAATGGCTTTCTATATGGCCTGAATGAGTCTGTAGTGATTAGTTTAAAAAGTAGAAGAATCTACATGAAAATCTCATTCTAAGTTTCTCTTAAAAGATGAGGTCTAGGGGTATCTGGGCGGCTCAGTTGGTTAAGTGTCCGACTCTTGATTTCGGCTCAGGTTGTGATCTCATGGTTGTGAAATCGAGCCCTGCGTCAGGCTCCATGGTCCTAAGCGTGGAGCCTGTTTGAGATTCTCTCTCTTCCTTTCCCTCTTCTCTGCCATTCCCCGACTTGTGCTCTTTCACTCTCTCTCTCTCTCTCTCTCTCTCTCAATTTAAAAAAAAACAAAAATCAAATCTAAAAACTGTGCTGTATTCCTTGGTGGTCACATCTGTTAGAGCTCAGTAAATGGCTTCTCCCTCCGCTGGTTTGTTACAGTCCCCACAGCTGATGTTTCTCTCATTCCAAGTTCTCAAGCATGTGTGAAGCCAGCCCAGCCCCTGTAGGCATCTGAGTTTTACAACCCCTGACTCACTGGGAATCCGGGAGGGAGGTACTTGTCATGTCTATTGTGTTATTCCACTTTCTCTGTGTGACTTTTTGCTGTGAATCTTACCGTATTAAGGTTACGTGTAATACAGTACCAATCTATTATTGGTCTTCTAGAGAGTGCCTGGTTTTCTATTTTTCACTTGGAGTACTCACAACCTTTCTTTACAAACGGGCTTTTTCATTGGGTCCGATTCTGTTTGTGGATGTTCCAAAGACATGATCCTAACAAAAGTCTCAACAATGCTCATTTGAGGGCTATGTGAAACTTTGAGCTACAACACAAGAGCATTAACTCACAGAGAGTGTTGAGGTGTAAACGCAGGGACAGGAAATATGATCATTTTGTGCATGACTGCCAAAATTTTGTTCCAGGCTGCAGTTTTTCAATCTGGAAAGAGATGCAAGTTGAGGTATGTATTTCCGGAAACAATATTTGTATGCTGGGTTCAAGTTGTACTTTTATCTCCTGGCGTAGGGATTTGCTATTCTTGGGTCAAGTTTCAGTCCTCTGCCAGGGGTGATTGCATGATTGGATGCTTAGGGAAGTGACATTTTTCCCATATCTGCTTGACATGCTGAATCTAAAGAAACAATTTTCGTACTTTTCCCATGTCTCCATTGTTATCCTTCTCTCATCCCTCTGGGCTGCCCCCCCCCCCCCCCCCCCCCACCCCCCCCCCACCCTCGCCCACAGAGGATCTGTAGCCACTTCCTAGGCTGTTTCCAGGAACAGAGATGAGCCAGCCCTGGCCCCTGTTCCCAGGAACCCCACAGTCCAGTGAAGGTGGGGAGGCATGTCTACCCCCATGATCTCTTCTTGTGGGCTCCATTCTAGCTGATGGACTAAACCCACAGATTCTGATGCCAGACTGCCTGGGACTGGATCGCATCTTCACCACAATGGCTGTGTGGCCNGCCTCTGGACCCACCGAAGCTAGAGGAAGTCTTCTCTTATGTCCACCGATAGAACTCTGCACGTGCTTCTAAAATAACATTTTCACAGTGTTTATTATAAGTGCTTGCTTTCCCATCTGTCTTCATCTGACACGTGAGATTCTTGAGGGCGAGAACCTTGTTCTTCATTCCTATGTCCTATTATCATTTAATAAATAAGATACAGATTATTCCCTCGGTGTGAGATTTGATAAGCTTCATCATATTTTTACATCAAAATATAGTTCTTTGAATTTCACCATTTTAGAATTAGGTCAAGTACATAACAATATTTTGTTAAATAAATCTCCAAAATGGGAAACGATGAAACTATTTTCATTTTTGCTTTTACTTCCAAAATTAGTTGTGGCTCCTAATATATCTTCCCATTATTATTCCCTAGGGAAGCTATTGTAAAACTTTAGTATGCGTTCTTCTGTGTCATGTAAAATTGGATCAGGTTCTGTGGGGCACGATCATAAATAACTCCAGCTCTTACACCTCTAAAAATTATACTGTATGAAAAGAAATAGAATGAGTGTTTGTCCTTCACATAAAATGAATCTGGAGGTAGTCACTGAGGACTGGAAAGGCAACCATTGAGGGCCTCACAATTTTCAGAGGCTTGGGATGCTTCTACTCCAATCATCTCTAATGCAACCATATCCTCTTTATTCCAGCCAACAGGGTGAAGAAAGGCGAGAGGAAGAGCCCATGACTTCCATGTTAAGCAGAACTCTTACCATCTCCCAACACTGTAGCTTGCACCTCATTGGCTGTACATAGTCCCAGGGGGCACAGAAAAATGTGCAGTTAGCTGGATGACAATGTGCCTTGACAATAAATGCAGTGTTCTATCTGCTTGTTTCCATTTTTATTCTGATTTGTTTTTTCTTTAAAAATTTTTAAATTTTTTTTTCTTTTAAAATTTATTTTTGACAGAAAGAAAGACAGAGCGTGAGCAGGAGAGGGGCAGAGAGAGAGGGAGACACAGAATCTGAAGCAGGCTCCAGGCTCTGAGCTGTCAGCACAGAGCCTGACGTGGGGCTCAAACTCGTAAACCTCAAGACCAAGACGTGAGCCAAAGTCGGCTGCTTAATCGACCATGCCACCCAAGGGCCCCCTTGTTTTGTTTTTTTTCCTAAAGAAAAAGAGCAAAGGGGAGAGTGGACACCATAAGGTAACTCTCCCTCTCATACCTCTTCCAATTATTTTCTCTTAACATATTAATGTTAAGAAAGTTAATATTAATAATGTTTAAAATACATTCATGTTGAAATATATTGATTTTACACAATTAGGTCATGTGATTTATATTGTTTGATTCCAATGTTGGCATATTAAAAAAAATCTCTAACCAAATAATTTTCCACAGTAAGCAGTTCCCATTACTCAGTTAATCCTATTAGTCAGTTAACCATTTGTATCTTTTCTATTTGTTATCCGTTTGCCCTTCTGGGGTTAATGGTTGCAGCTTATCTCTGTGGATTTATGACTGGTTCCAATAGAGAAAACTCACCTCTCCATCCTCCAGTCCGAGGTTCAGAGTTGTAAGGGACTGAATTGTGGCTGATAAGTGCCTTGACTTCCCCTGGCCCCAGTGCTGACCTAGGGAATGGGTGTGTCACAACAAAGTCAAGGTGAGTGATAACGAGAGATATTTGATGAAGCTTTTATTTTTTTTTAAGATAGAAGGGTTTTGTTTTTAATGTTTTGTTTATTTCTGAGAGAGAGAGAGACAGCATGAGCAGGGGAGGGTCAGAGAGAGAGGGAGACACAGAATCCGAAGCAGGCTCCAGGCTCTGAGCTGTCAGCACAGAGCCCGATGTGGGGCTCGAACCCACGAACCGTGAGATCATGACTTGAGCCGAAGTCAGACTCTCAACTGACTGAGCCACCCAGGCGCCCCTGCTGAAGCTTTTAGAACTGAAAGGTGTAAATCCTTTTCCTTTGCAGAGTATGTGGGAGCATGTCACCGCTCACAGTGTTACTGGCCACTACACAAGTACAAGAGAATGAGACCCCATACCAAGGGACAGGCATGAAAGACAGAAGACACCAGGCCCTAACAATTTCACTGAGGTGCTGCTCAAACGCTTCTTGAATTCAGCCCTCTGTCTAGAATTTTCAGGTAGGAGACATAATTAACTTCATTTTGGTTAAGCTGATTTGGATCGGGTATTCTGTCACTTATGACATTTCATGGGAAGGGATGGATTCAAAATTATCATGACAAGTGGATGGTGAGGTTACTAATAATATCTTCCCTCATGTTTCTGGGTTTATAAGAGACAGGTATATCTCTTTTCTTGCAAAACCTACACATTCCTATGAACATGATCCCTGATATAGAGAAGCAAAGTTTCAGCCGAGGTGAAATAATCAGAAACTCCTGAACTAATCGTAAGGAAGGGGGTGCAGGGAGGAGGAAAATATGGGTGATGGGCATTGAGGAGGGCACTTGTTGGGATGAGTACTGGGTGTTGTACGTAAGTGATGAACCACGGGAATCTATCCCCAAACCAACTGTGCTCACCGTATATTCACCAACTTGACAATAAATTATATTTAAAAAAATACGAACAAGAAAAGTAGTAATAGTGTTGGCAACGTTTGCATGACTGGAATGGCTCCATGTCACAATCTTCATGTTTTTGCACGCCAAAGGGCATCTCGGAGGTCAGACATGAGAGGACTACAGAATCAGGCATTGAAAATGACCTTCTGCCTTTTAAGAATGAGAAGTGGGCTTTCTTCCCTCATGTTCTGCTCCTCTCTCCCCTGACAGATACCCTTATTTTCATTACAGGCAGAATCAGGGGCTTGGCTTTCGTCACACTCTGACAGGTTTTTGTTTATCTTGAGTGAGAAATGGACAAAAGGAAACACGAAACAGATGAATGGGCAAAAGTATGAATAAACAACTCGGGTGGCCGAGCGGCAGATGGCTGTGGGGGCCTCCATCAGTAAACAAACTGCACTGTTTCTGGAAGGAGATACTTGTTAATGTTTTTCTCAAGCAAAAGTCACAGTGATAGAGTAAAAATGACCTCATCGCTGACTGTAGCCTTCTGAAAAAAAGAAAACAAAGAAAAGGTTTTAGGGAAGCAAATAAAGGCACTGTTGTTTGAGTCATCCTTTCTTTTCTCATTTATATCACCTCTCCAGCAACCTCTGCTGGGCTCTCTGTAGCCGATCCTGATCCTGGGGTACTTGGGATGCCAAGAACAAAAGGTTTCCTCTTCAACTCCATCTCCTCCTCCCCCCAAAAATTCTTCCTAGAGGAGTAGAAATTGTCTCACCAGCACATGCATGATCATGCACACTGTGAGGATGTCACGAGGAAGGTATGGAACAATTGCATGGCACATGGACTTGACTAAACGCAGGCAGGCCTGGGGTGCCCAGGAGGCTCTGTCGGTTGAACACACAATTCTTGATTCCGGCTCAGGACGTGATCTCAGGATTATGAGATCGAGCCCCAGCATAGGGCTTTGCATTAAGAGTAGAGCCTGCTTAAGATTCTCTCTCTCCCTCTCTCTGTCCCTCCCCAGCTCATGCTCTAGCTCAAAAAAAAAAAAAAGTAGATAGACTTGACTTTGAATCTTGAGTGGCTCTGCTATGACTTTCTTAGCTTCTCAGAGCTTCCATTTTTTTCTTGTGAACTTAAGATACCAATACTTCTCCTTTTATCTACTCAGCCAACATTTATCAAAAGCAATCTCTGGCCCTCAGACACGAGGGAGGGAATGAGAGTGCAAACAAAGGAGCACATCCCTAAGGGCATCGCCCTTCTCAGGCTGTGCTGAGGATGCCTGAGGGGTCTGCTGTGAGGGCAGCTGTGGGTGGAGCCTCCACACCCTGGAGGCAGATTCCTGCATGAAAACTGCAGCTCTGAGCTTAACTGTGTGACCTTAGACCAGTTACTTAACTTCTCTGGGCCTCCAACTCCTCCTTTGAAAGAGGGGGCTGATCAACAGTCTTCCTGAGTTATTATGAGAATTAAATGAGTTAATAACACTCGTAGAGACCTTGGTAGAGGGCCCAGCAGCTAGTAAACCCGAAAAGATGGGGATTGTTACAAAAGTACAATAAGATAATATGCAAATCACAGTGAGTGTCCCTACTCATAAAACAAACAAAAAACCACCAATGCCTAGTATATTTTGCTTCCAATGAAACAAATAAGCCCAGCACATGATAAGTGTTAAAACAACTCATAAGTGAGGCTTTTGGGTAGAGAGTAGGCTAAATATCACAAGTTAAAAATAGTAAGATGTCTCACCTTGAATTTGATCGTTGTAATGTCGAATGCAATAATTGGGCTAGAAAATCTAAGAGGCTTTTTCATTTTAACTCAATTGAAACCCATTTAATGAATTAATTGATCATCGGCATTCATGAATTCTTAATTTTTTTTGTGCGGCCAAGTTTATGTCAACCCAGCCTCTGGTACTGTCTGCCTGGATTGTGCAACTGGACACCCCCACGACCCTCTGGGTTTAGGAAAGCAGCTAAGTGGGATTGCATGGGGAGCAGTGTGCTGAGATGCACCCAGCACAAGTCAGCAGTCACTCTGCTCTTCAGGAACCCCTCTGCCCCGCCTGTTGAGGTCCCAGATAGAGGCACGTGCCGTCTTGAAAGCACCCATTTCTCCAGACCCACCGAGAATGAGCGGCCTTGGGTGCTTCTCTTTTCCTCGTTTTTCAAAAGATCCTTGTCACTTGTGTGGAGATCACGCTCAGGCACCTGTGGGTGCGCGCCCAGATTCAAAGGCGTCCCTAATCGCTTGCAGGGTCCCAGGGAAAAGAGCCTGGCGGCGAGGCACCGCGGGCCTGGTGTCGCCCGCATCACCTCACCCAAGCCTTGGGAGCACCGCGCATCCCGGAGCACCGCGGGGCTGAGAAGTGCCAGCCCGGCTCCCGGCTCCCAGCTCCCCGAAGTGCTCCCTTCCTGCCTGACAGTCCCCTGCCTCTGCTTTGACCGCACGGGAAAGACCACACACAAGGGGTGACTTGGACTCATGCTTTGGATGAGAACTCCTCCTTTTGATATTGGCCTTCATTTGATATTGGCCTTCGTTTGATATTGGCCTTCGTTTGATATTGGCCTTCATTGATTATTGGCCTTCTTTTGAAGAAAGGGAGCTATTTTAAGAAAAGGAGAGAGCATTAGGGTAGCCGGCTGCCTCTGCGCCCTTTGCCAAGGGCTCACCGTGGTAGCCCAGTGTTAGAGAGAGGCCGCCTTGTATATGCCACGCGGTGCCATGAAGTAGCCACTCTGTGAGTGGCACTTGACCCCAAAGGGTCTAACGCACAACCAGGACAAAGCTGGGGAGTGTGAGTCCCTTTGCTAAGAGCACGGAATTAGCCCTGAACCTGAAGACCCGAATTCCCGTGAGCAGGCTGTGCATCCTGGTGTCACCGGCTCAGGAAGGGCGTCCTCTGGGCCCCTGTCCTCCTGGAGAGGAAACGACCTCGGACACCCAGCTGCGCCTCCCTGACCGCGCTCGCCGCCCGGGGGGGCTCTCCCTGCAGGAGCAACTGGTATTACCAGTCACGCTTTTTTCTCATGTTCTCGTCCCTACAAAACCCTGAAACCCTGTTCACTGTCCCCATTTTTTCTTTTTAGATGAGGAAACCTCAGAGGACGATCTGTGGTCCGAAGCCACCTGGCTGATAAAGGGTAAAGTTGAAGTTCTGACTCCAGCCCCATGCTGTTGGCTTTGACACACATGCTCCGGTCACTTCCTGTCACCTGGAATGTGCTCTCAGTGCCACGGACCAGGTGAGGCGCACACAAAGGTATTTGAAGGTATGTCATTTATTCCAAAATCAATCTCATCTTTTTACTGATTTTTATTATTATTACTGTTATTCATTCTTGGGTTTTAATATGATGCTTAACCAAGCATCAAAGGGACGAGTCCACTAAAACCCCCAAAATGAGGTGGAGTCCTTGATAGTGGCTTCTCATGACCTCCCAGTGACTGGGG
>NW_027527932.1:8575486-8684181 GCF_008692635.1 Crocuta crocuta
TGTCATGGCCATTGTCCCAGCGCCCCACCGCACCCCTGCCTCCCTGTGCTCCCCGCCAGCACCAAGACCCCACTTCCTTCAGCACTACCAGAAGGAGCCCACAGGAGAGGACTTGGGAGCTGGCTGCTGTTTGCTCAGAAAGGTCACAGTCACGTCGACTGCAGGTGGCTCGTAGATTCGGGGGCCTCTCTTGCGTGGCAGCTTCTGGTCTGACATGTGTTTTAAATTGACGAGGATAGCAGCGATAAGAGTGGCCTTTGCGGGGGACCCGTGATGGCAAGTGAAGAAAAGCGATGTTTCTTTGCCGGCGAAGCACCTCCGCCCAATGACAAATGTTTCCTTCCCACCTGGTCGTGGGGGGACAGGGCAGAGACACTGATTTGGGGAAACAAAAGTTAAAAATGATGTAGTGTTATTATCAAGAGCTTCCTTTACCTGTGGACACAGAATCCGATGTGAAGAGTGTCCCCTGTATTTTAAGTTTGCATCTTAGACGTACTAAGGATGTATGATTGGAGTGGTTTTTCCCACCCGAGTCAGGCAAGTGAATTAATCCATTTTCTAAGAAATTTTGCTACAATGGACTGTATTCTCTGGTGCAGAGAATGATGTTAACAATCCACCTCAGTATTTTTTGGTGACTTACGGTGTCACTGCCCTTTCACTCTAAAGAGCACCACTAACTCTTTCTGCCCCAAGGCTTCACCTTCCTCTACATTGTCAGAATTCTCTTCCTTCTCTTAGTGCATGGAGTGTGTGTCTGTGTGTGTGATGTGGGGGTGCCCTTAGAGGGTTTAGAAGCAGCTTCCCACGAAATGGGACAGATTCTATCAGAATTCAGCCATCTGGCCACATCTAAATGCAAGGGAGGGTAGAAAAATAAATAAATAAACTAGGCTGATACCCCCCACGGAAAGGGGAACTTGAGTATTGGTGTTCATTAGACACTCCGACGTGGATTTGTGTTCACAGATCAGAGTCCCAACGATTTCTGTGTTTTAAAAGGGAGAAAATTGACATTGGCTGAGGCCTCCATAGTTAGTTATGGATCAAATCATCTCCCTTATTCCCTCTTAACAGAGCCCCATTTTGTTCAGTGGGCCTGGTCCTGGGTGATGAGCTATTAGTGTTCTGCGCTTCTCCTGACAGGTCTGATTCTATTTGGCTGACACAGATTCTCGGCTTTTCTTGCAGGTAATGGCGGCCATGAGCTGTGGGTAGAAATCTAATGAGGGCTTCTAAGAAAACCGTTTCTTTCTGATAAAGGGGCAGGCCTGGAAAGCAAGCTTGCTATCATGTTCTCTCCACCTGGGTTCTTGCTCTTGAATGTGGTGATAGGAACAATGTTGGGAACTGTGTCAGCCATTTTTAGACCGTGAAGCAACAGCCTGAGGGAAAAACAAAATGTAACTATATGTACTGGTTTGCCTATGACAGTCCCAGGTGAATCCTGCTGTCCCAGTGTAAGTAATGAGAATGTCCCCTTTGCCACGCAACAGGGTCCTGAATTAGGCAACAAATTCATGGTCAGTCCTGGAAAAATCTCCAAATGCTGGAGCTGGTACGGAACAGCAATCACATCAATGCGGTAGAGTGCCCAGCCCAGCTCCGGAAGCTTGACCTCCTGATTTTGATTTTGAGCTGTCTCGTGTATTAATCCAGTTTCCTGTTACTTTCAACTAAAAGCTTTCTTTCCTGATACACTTATCTTCAACTTGGGGATTTCGGAGTGCTGTTGGAGCTTGACCGCTGATTTCAAAACTACAGTCTTTTAACGTTCTCAAGTTTTGGGGTAAGTTTCTCTTTCTGTAATTCCTGAATTGGCATGATAATTACTGAAGTGTTGCACAGAAGGCTTATTTTGTGGTGTTTCCAATAGGAACCAGAAGTGGAAGTGTCAAAACTCTCACCAGAAAGCTTGTTCTGTGCTGTTCTACCCAGGCTGGCGACTCAGGTGGTTTGCAAAATACAAATAAAAGGTATAAAAAACCTCCCTCAATTTGTCTGATTTTCCAGCTCTTCGGGGTTCGACTCCTCCAATCAGACAGTATGCCTCTCATAAATCCTCAAAGGTTTACATTAAAACCTTTTCCTTTATTTTGTCTGAAATACAGAATGAATGGTCAAAGAAATGAGAACTAAGATCTTGGGGGGAAATGTGACACGTTGCTATTAAATGTGAAAAAGACTTATTGGTCAGACCTTAGTGATGAGAAAGAAGTGCCAGGTATCTGGGATAAATTACATTTCAAGAAAGGTGGAAGTGAATCACTAAAAGCATTGAAAGGGTAAGCAACAAATTTGGAGAATTAATTCCACGATGCATTTTATGTATGCAGCATGGTGTCATGTTCCACTGCAGAGAGGTCCCCCAGCCTCCACCGCCTCCCCCCTCCCCACAGGACAGTGGGACCACAGGACAATGCGGTTATGACTTTAGTTCATTAGCACTAATTTCTGACTTACAGACAACTTGCATCTGTTTGTAATAATTTGGTGCAACTTGAGATACGTTTCTAACATGGCCGATAGGTGTTTTGTAAAAATGTTTTTCTCATAGATGTCATTTGCCAAATAGTCATTCTCTTCATTTCACCCCACATGTTGCTTCTCTCGATAATCAGCATCACCACATAGATCGGAATACATCTGATAAATATCTCTTCCTTCACATTGCTTTTCTTTGGAGTTCATTTGACATGTGGCTGCTAGTCTGTTATGCTAATTAACGGGTGATTTTTTACTACCCATTTAGGTCACTAATAAGATGTTCTGCCTGACCTTCCTTTAATTGATTTTCCACACAGTTGCCAGAATGGTCTTTCTCAAATGCCTGCGCAATCCCAACCAACCTCTGGTTGAAGCCCGGCAGTGGGTATTCGTTCCTAGCAGGGCAGGGCTGGACCCCATTTTCCACTTACCAAGGACAGCATATCTCTTCCTGAGCCGGCCCTCTCTTTCTCTTCTGGACCCCCACGTCCCTACCCCATACTGAGGCCTTGTCCCAGCCTTTTAGTCCCTGATTTGGGGAAGGCCCCATGTTCGCTCTCTGCCTTCTGTGGCTCTATGCTTGGTATTTCTCTGCGGAATATTCCTCTTATCCCCACAACCACGGCATCCATTGACTATGCCTACGTATGCCCCCAATCTCAACTTTAGTACCACTTTCTCTGGAAAGGCTTCTCTAAGCTGGAAATTCTGGCTCGGTGACCCTTCTAGGCACCCCTAGACTTTCTCCACCAGCACTAAGCCCACTGTTTGGTGAATGCCCACTAACTTGTTTAGATTCCCTACTAACCTGAAAGGCCTATTACACCAGTGGGCAATATACTGACATCCAGGGACGTCCACATCTTAACCCTGCAAACCATGAGCATGTGATGCCTCATAGGGTTGTGGATGGAATTAAGGCAGAGAATCAGTTACTTTTCAGGTAGGGAGATTATTCTGGATTATGGTAGGTAGGGCCAAGGCGATCACAAGAGTCCTTAAAAGTAGAAGGGGAGGCGGAAGAAGAAAATCAGAGAGATGTGACTGTGGAAGAGTAATCAGAGAGATGTACCGTTGCTGGCTGTGAAGATGCAACAAGGGAGTCATTAGCCAAGGAATACGGGTAGCTTCTAGAAGCTGGAGAGGCAAGGAAATGAATTCCCCTTAAGCCTCCAAAAATAAAAAAAGTACCCTTGCAGACACCTTGATTTTAGCCCAGTGGAGGCCATTTTGGATTTCTAACCTACAGCCCTGGAAGGTGATAAATGTGTGTTCTTTTGAGCAGCCGAGTATATGGTGATTTGTTCCAGCAGCAATAGAAACAAGAATATGGGGAAGAAATATTGTCTCTCTTGCTCATAGTGTTAGCCCAAGGTCCATAGTGTTAGTCTATACTCCCTGGGCTGGGACAATGACTGGGACATTTGGGCATTCTACATCTATTAGGGTTACAGTCTTTTGACACAGCAGCACAATGATATAAACATATTGTTGAGTCCATTTTGGGTATATGAAATTTAAGTAAATTAGGCATATACCTCTGTCAATGTAATGATATATATTATTTCCTCAGCTAATTGAGCTCCTGGAAGAAAACACAAGAGTTCTTGGTTGATCGCATTCAACATAATGTACAGTAACATGCTGGGATTGATCTGGGCACAAAGGGCTCCAGGGGTATCAAAACATGCCTGGAAGAATTGGGCTCCATTACTGTTATATTCACAATGATCTTATCTTGTGTTAATTGTTTCTCTCCTATTATAAATTTTAAATGAGAAGAAGCTTTGCTTATTTAACGTAACTTTTAATAAAAAAAGATTTCATACGTTGTCTATAAGCAATTTTCTTGTTTTTAATTTTTTTAATGTTTATGTATTTTAGAGAGAGACAGAGCATGAGCGGGGGAGGGACAGAGAGAGAGGGAGACACAGAATCTGAAGCAGGTTCCAGACTCTGAGCTGTCAGCACAGAGCCTGCTGTGGGGTTCAAACTCACAAACCGTGAGATCATGACCTGAGCTGAAGTCAGACACTCAAGCGACTAAGCCACCCAGCAGCCCTTGTAAACAACATTCTTAAAAATCCATCTACAAAGAAGCTAAAAATGAAAGGGAACCCTTAAGGAAGAAGATTTCCCAGTACTTTGGAATTTGAGAAGAGTGAGGAAAATAAAGCTGTCATGGATACTAAAGAGGAAACATTTTCTTCCCCAAATTCTTAGGTTTTAGGACAAAAATAACTGAATTGCAAGCATGGAGGAAATTAGTCACATCTATTTTCTGTACATTTGCTAAATAGGACAAGAACACTGCAATAATACAGATGCCAAAGGTTGACTTTTTTAAAGACAAAATTGACTAGCATCATTGTAGCCGTGCTGACCAAACGATTATGTTTCTCGTGGGAAAGCCCACAGGCACTGGGAGCAGAGCTACATGCTGTTGACTGCCTCTCAACAGTGACATGCACTGATATGAATCTTTAAACGGATTCTTGAAGTTTCTTTTCCAGCAAATGTTGGGCTGGGTTAATCCACTAACCCCTGAAACACAGGAATTATTATACAAATTTTAAAGTTCACAGACCTTTAGCTAAGTAACTAAAGCCACTTTTTTCCTCTTTTCCAAGAGCTTAAACTTCCTGCACCAAGGAGTAGGTCAGGAGTAACTTAGGCTGTGTTACTCACCTTGCAGATGCTTACTTTCAAAGCTTCATTTCCTTGCAAGAATAAAGTACACACAAGCTAAAAATAAATTAAAACAGGGGCGTCGGGTAGTTCAGTCCGTTAAGCCTCCGACTTCAGCTCAGGTCATGGTCTCCCGGTTTGCGGGTTCTAGCTCCGCGTCAGGCTCTGTGCTGACAGCTCAGAGCCCGGAGCCTGCTTCAGATTCTGTGTCTTCCTCTCTCTCTGACCCTTCCCTGCTCACACTGTCTCTCCCTCTCTCTCTCTCTCTCTCTCACACACACACACACACATACACACACTCAGAAGTAAATAAAACATTAAAAATTTAAAAAAATTAAAACATATTTACAATGCAAAGGCATTCTCGAAATTATAATTATAGAGGGTCTTTTGGTTACGATTTGCTAATGGCCGACACTGCCACTAGACCGTTCTATCCAAGAGGGGACAGATATTGTTTTCAATCCCCAATAGCGACAGAAGTTTCCTTAGTGTCCAATGGAGAGCTTGGCATATAATGGGCTCTCAGTAAATCATTCTTTGTTGAAACATTAAAGGAAACCAAAATAGTCTGATACAAGCTTGAGTACAAAAGCAACATGAAGGGGGTGTGGCAGATCTAAGAAAATGAAATGAGTTGTAGCAGATTCTAGAATGAACACCATGCTTCATGACTCCAGCTTCAGGGCTCTTATTTTCACCCACAATCTGAGTTGAAATTCTTTTCCTAATAATCCCCAAAGAGAGATTTTCTCATGGAAACCAGATTAAAGAGCTCCTCCGCAGGGCTTTACCTCCCACTACCAATTAAATAGATCCAAGGTACCAATGGCTTCCCCAACATTTTCAGGGGTAGCAGGTCAAGGATTAAGGACAGCTCATCCATCAGAAGACGAGGGATGGGTACCATGTATGGGCTTGGTATCTCAAACAAACAAAACACAAATAAAGGTGGAACAATGTATGTCAGGACAGCACAGATCTCCTTAGTTACTTCTCACCCCTCATTAAAAAGTGGGTGCAAAGTGGAGAGCAAAAACAAAATTGCTAAACCCTAAAATGTCACATCCCATCTGCTCCTATCCAATGGTTAGGACACTTGGGCCACTTCTTATGAAATTGTGGAGATTAGACAATAAACGCTTCACAAAGCACTCCAAATTTTGGTTTTCATTACTTATGGTATCTATAGGTACCTTCAGTTATTAAATTTCCAGAGAGAAATTCAAGTCTGAGAAGTGAAATAAATTCTCTCAAATTAAATAAAGAGAAACTAACATCCAGAAGGCCATTCCCCTTGATGTCTCCCCCCTCGCCCCCCCGTCTCTGTTAGAAGGATCTCACAAAGATACTCCATGTGAGTTGGGTGTCCCTCTACAGCACCCACCCCTCCACTCTCCTCCCAGGAGGTGGAGAGTTGGGGGCTCCTTCAGCATCTACAAAGTTGAATGAGTGTTAACATGAGCCCTTCATGGATCTCAGTTTCCCATGAACCAACAGGTCAATAGGACAGGTTGAGTGCCCTGGGTCTTGCCCTACATCCACAAAATTGGGAAGCCAACATGCCGTTTTCAACAGGTCTACTTCAACTGGCAAATCAAATAGAGGTATGGTTTTGGAAGTAAATGAATATTTCAGTGCAGGATCACACGGCTGTGAATTAGTCAAGAGTCTGATCAGTGAAACCGTAGACAAGAGAGCCAAGCGGCCATCTCCATGATTTTAGATTTCCAGGATGCCAGCTCGCTTCTAAACTTGGAACGGTATAGCTGTGAGAAATTTTCTTGCATGCCCTCTCCATCCTAAATTCCCAGGAAAACATTCATCTTCAGATTGACTCTGTTCTCAAGTAGGGGTCATTTCAACACTGTCATCTTACAAAATGTCGGAACTTGCTGTGGTGGGATCTCAGGAGATCTCCGGTAGGCCAACAGTGTTTCTTTACCTGGGCATTCTGAAGGGGACTCGCCATGGGCTCCATCTAGACACACAGCTCCTACTTGCTCTGATGAGCATTCATACCAGAGAACTTTCCAAGCAAACATAGTACCCACCTTCTCCACAGCCCCAGTGTCTTGTGATCCTCGGACTATTAGCCACACTGCCATCTTGGAATTCCATAGACCTGCCTCGAAGGCAGTTTTGCCCTGAGTCCTGAAAGAATATGCACAGCCGTTCGCGGAACCAAACCTTATTTTTCTGCTTCTGGAGGATCCAGAAAAATACAATCTGTTCTCTCCAAGATGCTTTTTGACAATTGCCTTATTCTGCTTTGTAATTGTCCGGACCTGGACTAACTTATGTTACAAAAATGGAGGCAGGATAATTCCATTTCACCACTATTTTTCCTTGCAACAGAGAGTATGACTCTGTTCTCCAGTTTCTTTCGGGTAAGCGAAGCTACATTTGTAAAAATTTACCTCCGTCCAAGTTAGTTCTAAACTCACTCTTCTATGTGTAACGCCAGAACCAACCAATCTTCCTTCCTTCTTTCCTGCTCTCCCACCTTCTCTCCATTTCCCTTTCCTTTGGGGTCAGTAATTAGTATTCCTAATATATCTGCAAGAGCAGATACTACATGGTGGGAACTCCCATAGTAAGACTTAGGACATGGATGAGTTTGGGCCAAAAGTAATTCTGTGCGAAACAAATCCTGCCCACCTTGCAATTGCTAGGAGGCATCATGCTCCCAGATATGATTCCATTTCCAGTCTGACAATTCATCCAGCACCAGACTTTAATCTGCTCTTCTTCCCGAATGGCTCCTTCTTCTGGCATGCACCATTTGTCCTGAGGCTTTCCTTAAAGTCCTACTTCCATTCACTGAAGCTTTGCTCAGACTCTAGGAGCAGGGAACACATCTGCCTGATTCACTGCTTTATAACCAGTGCCTATAACATGTACATAGTAAGTGCTCACTCAGTAACCATTTTCTGAAAAAGTAAGTGAATAAAAATGGAATCTTGAAATTCACAGCAGAGGGGCTGAAAGATTCTCTCCTTATCTTTACAGCCAGTCTTTTCAATTCTGTCGAGATCCTGTATAACCTTGAAGTGTAACTGTCTTTATTTTTAAGGTTTCCCCCCTTCCAGGATTGACTCCCCATATCTGTTTTTAACACTTTATCTCATGGTGATTTTTGTCTCTAGGTTCACACTTGTGAAGTTATTCTAATCTTCTAAGATTCTCTTTTTCACTGACAATTCATTGCTGCACTACAATCATCTTCCCTGATCTACTAATAACAAAAATGTCATCCACTTTTCATTTTTAAAAGAATGAGAATTAGGAAATCCCCATTGTCTTGCTTTATTATTTGCCTGACTTGATCTTCCAACTCACTCCTTCCTCTAAAGAACTTGACTAAGGGGATCAGGAACACGGAATAAGTGACAATTTGAAGTAGACCTAGAAGAATAAAAATTTTCACAGTTGGAATTTTGATTATGTCTTATAAATCTTACTATGATGCTCTATTAACATGGTGTTTTATAATTTAAAAAATGAAAGAATAAACAAACAAATGAATAAATAAATCAGGGGGATGGTGAGTGAGTCAAGATAGAGGAGACTATATGATGTAGGGCAAATTGAGTTACAATTTGATAGTGACTTTACAAAATATTTAGTGGTCTAGTTGGCAGATGGCCTTGAATGTTAGGATAAGAGGTTAAGGCTTTATTTGATGGACTTGGCTTTTTTCATTAGATGTGACATGAGTTATGCTTTAGAGGTTTTATATAGGAAGGAGGTATGTACAAAAGTTTAGAGAGTGAGATGTTGGAGATGAGGACACCGGTAATCAGGCAACTGTGGTCATGCTGAAGAGAGGAATTTAAGACATTTATTGCACTGGTAGTATTTGGAAGTGACAAGAAGCGATGGTAAATATGTTTAAACAGACCAATGGTGCTTACAAGTAATCTGGTACAGAGAGGAGAGTATTGGGAACAATGAAAACTCAACCCTATATGTTAAGATCTAAACAATGGAAATAGGATTGTAGTAACAGATATAAGGAGCAACAATTAATTTAGGGGAGATTTTCCAAACACTTGTGTTCTTAACCCAGCTCTACAGGTTATCTTTGTGAATTTGGGAAAATTACTTATTTGTTCTCTGCCTCAGTTTTCTCATCAGTAAAATGAGGGAAATGGTAGTGCTTCCCTTTGATGGTGGTTGTATGGATTGAAAGAAAAAATACTGTGTTAGACACTGGGAATACCAATTGGCACATGGAAAGTCTTCAATAACTGTTAGTTGTTCATTGATATAAATATCTTTGAATTCAAAGTCTTAGTGCCATATACAGGCAACGATATTTAGGAGAAAGTTAAAAATATATGACCAGGCATCAGAAATCATTGACTAGTGGTGCATTGGATTCGCTGTTGCAACCCACTCAGAGGGAGTGAGATCACCTGGGGAGGGACACGTATACCTGGAACGGAAGAGGGCTGGGCAAGGAACGCTGGGAAAAGAGTGAAGTGACCAGAAGAAGGAACAGTCATGGAACACATGGGGTGTGCTTAGGAGGGTTAATATAATGGCGGCCTTTAATATAAAAGTTGCAGGTGATGATGAAAGCCAGGAAAACTGATTCTAGGTAACAGCCACTAGAGGGATGTTTCAGATACATGACAGGGGGCAGAAACCAGACACCAGGGATTCAGGGCTTCGGGGACTGACTAGCCTGTGACCACATGGACACAGCAGCTCTTCCTTCAGGAGCCATTGTGGGGAAAGGAGGAGCTGCTGAGGTGGCAGGAGTGAAGTAAGTTGGGTGCAGACAGAGGATTCTGAGCATGTTTTAGAAAGACACTGAATCTGGGGCACCTGGGTGGCTTAGTCAGTTAAGCGTCCGACTTTCGCTTAGGTCATGATCTTGCGGTTCGTGGGTTCGAGCCCCGCGTCGGGCTCTGTGCTGACTGCCAGCTCAGGGCCTGGAGCCTGTTTCTGAGTCTGTGTCTCCCTCTCTCTCTGACCCTCCCCTGCTCACGCTGTCTCTCTCTCTCCTAGAAATAAATAAAAATATTAAAAAAAAGAAAGACACTGAATCTATAAATTCATTATCAATTTTCTTTTTTTTTTTTTACAAATAGTTTATAATGAATTTATAGATGAAAATCTACTTTTACAGACTAATATTTAGGAAATATGTTCACTGTTCATTTGTATAACAGTTTTAATATGTCATAGTTAAAGTAGTGTTCAACTGAAACATACTGTTAAATTAAACATAACTTTTTTGTGATTGTTTTAAGATATTAAAAAAAAAAAGAAAGAAAGGCACTGAATCTGAAGAAAGAGAGAGGGTGGTTCTTTTGTTTCCCCTCTTCTCCACAGTTTCCATTTTTACTACTTTTCCCGCCCTTTAATTTAGTTCAACATCGAATTTCTTTTCTAGATGAAGCACTTGGGACTGGGAAAGAAAATGGCAGCCATCCTGTTGACCCTCCCCTGAAGATGTTCTTCACAGGGTCAGCATGCCCCATTAAAGATGACCAGCTGAAGCGTGATGAGGAACTGCTGCCTTGTGCTAGAAACATGATGCTTGGAGAACACAAGAGAGATAAATTTCTTCTTCGTTTCAGGAAGAAAAGCGTTGAGAATTATATTCTTCTTATGTTATTTTTTTTCCATTGGAGCTTCTATGCTACAAAATTGAAATCTTGTGTTGTTTTTCACTATACAAAGCATTGTTGTTTACTTGCAACCTTAACTTTATCTTTTCTTTCTATAATCTGGTCAGCATGGCTCCAAGCCTTTAGCTGTCATGAGTTCCAAGTTGAAAGGTTGCTGAGTATCCTTTCCACAGCCTTATCCTGGGCCAGTGGATATTGTGTTAGATTTCTTATGATGTCTTTAAGCCTTGCGTTCTTATGTCTATGCCTCTTAAATTACTGAACATTATCATTGTCTTGTGTAGTATTTTTCATTAAGTCAATTGCTGCCCTGAATGGCTTTAGTCTAGAATTCTACTTGTCCCTTTTAAATTTTTATGATCTACCCTATTTTCTTTTTATTTTTAGGTATGCGTTTCTCTGTGATTTTTTTTAAAAAGCACTGCCACATAATACAAAAAATGTAAGATGGAATTTGGAAGGTTTCTTCTTCCACAAAAATATCTTCCTTTTGTTTTTCTCTCTTTGAGGATTAACCTTTGTCAAAGGGAAGGATAAAATGAATAGTTTCTGGCCATTAGAAACAGCTCCATACAACATTATAATTCACTGAGATTTTATTTATACATTTTCTTCATTCGTTGAACAATGAATGTTCAATGTTATTGAGAGGCTTCTATGCTCAAGAATGAGCTACCCCCAGGTCTCAGCGTTACATTCACCTTCATGGCTGTCATATTCTTCTTTCTTTAGTGAACCCTCACCCTCATACTCTATCACCCCTTCCCCTCATCAAAAGCTGCTATGAAAAACAGAATCTAAAAATTACTTCTACTACAATGTGAATGTGTGACAACAGCTTGAATTTATAATCCATCTCACAAGTATTTTAATTGCAATGTGAATAAAAGTTATAAGCAAAAACAAAGCCAAGACAGTATTATTCCAGAAAGTCTCAGAAGGAGGCTTTCTGTGAAAGCGGATGAGTCTTCTTAACACAGGGAAAGGATGCCTTGCAGGTATCACCTGTTTTTTCCAGATGTTTTCTCAGTAGATAACTTCTGGCGTGCCTCAATGATGGAGAAATTCGACTTACTTGATGTGTACGTATTGTTCATATGGTTCGAGCATCATTGCTTGACCTCTACTGCATGCTTCTGGTACATCAGGTAAGTGATAGCCACACGAGAACTTGTGAAGAGATAAACGAAAAGATCCAAGATGACACACCAGGATGTAACGAAGGAAGGCCGATTATGTTGGATGGACCAACTTTGCTTATATATTTAACCTCTCTCGTCTCTTCCTGGAATGCTGTTGTTACTTGTTTCATATCTTTTCTACCTCCTGCATCTTTTCTGAAGCATTAACCTTCCATAGAAACGTTCTGTGTCTCTCTCCAACAGGTAGAAAGTGATTATCCTCTCTGTTCTTACTTTGGCCTCTCAAATCACAGGTCTGTCTGTGCATATCTTTATTTCAGCATCGATCATACTGTTAACAATTTCCTGGTTTACCTCTGCCATTTCATTCTTTGAAGGTAAAGACTGCCTACTCTTTTCTGAACACTCTAGACCTTTCGAAAAAAAGTTCCTTGAAATCTAGTGGTTTAAAAATGTTTTTACTTAGTAAATACGAGAGTCAAATTAGGAGAGACTTTAAGAATTACCGTAAAGGTGCGCTCTACATTGAGTTAATTTAATCACCCCTGCAATTGTACTTATATTCCAAAGTTTATGATTAATTCTACAAATTACAGAGAATTTTCAAAAGATAGAGAAGTTCCTCAAAACCCATTTTCTTATGAGTGTTTTTTTAGTTTTATTTATTTATTGTTTATTTAAAAAATTTTTTAATGTTTTATTTTATTTTTGAGAGAGAGAGAGAATACTACCAGGTGAGGAGGAAAGAGAGAGAGGGAGACACAGAATCAGAAGTAGACTCCAGGTTTTGAGCTGTCAGCACAGAGCCTGACGCGGGGCTTGAACTCACAAACCATGAGATCATGACCTGAGCTGAAGTCAGACGTTTAACTGACTCAGCCCCCCAGGAGCTCTAAGTGTTTTTTGTTTTTTTTTTTTTAATGGAAGAAACAAAGAATGAAATAAAGCTTCTTGCAAAGCTTTTGGATAATCCAGAAACTCTACATCAAATACAGTTAACCTAGTAGTGCATTATAAGTAGTGCCAAAGGAGCAATGCATAAAAAATTTCTTTTGTCCCTGGGGAAGTTCCTGAAAATTCTGGCAAGAGATAAATTTGTTAAATAAAGTATCATGCATTTTTAGCTGTATTGACCAGGCAAATGGCTAGGCAAGCTTGAAATTAAGGCTACACCCAATGTATCTCCCTGAACTCTTTGATATAGTTGATAAAATTTCTTGACAGTTTACAAAAAGCACACCTTCTGTGACCATGAAATGTGTCACAATTGGGTCAACAATCTTCTTATTTTCTGGGGTAAAATGAAACTGCCTTGCCTTTCAATTTATAACACACAATTTTAGAAACCATAAACTTGTGAAGACTTCAATATGAGTTTTATAGTCTTATCTTAAAACAGCTATGGTCTCTGAGAAATCTATCATATCTTATGTACATTCGCCAGACATGCTCATACTTCTTCACTCGGCCCATGATATCCACTCATTATTTTTTCCCTGCATCACTTCCCAAAAATGTCTACGCTATTAAAACTTTTCTAATTCTTCATGAATACTCCCTTTCTTCTTTTTCTTTATTCATCCTGTGTTTAGCTGCTACTTATTTTATGTTGTATATATATTAATGTATACACATATGTATAAACATATGTATATAATGTATTATTTGCTTTTTTGAAGGAAAATGCCTATAGACAAAGATTTTTAATTATAAAGATTTTGCATAAATGTCTTTTACAGAGTAGATTAGTAATGAGTATAATGAATGAATGACAGATTAAAAAACTCAAGGAAACATCTTAATTTCTTTTTCCCCATGCAGCATAAGATTTAGAAGCTAAAATTTTTGGTTAAAAATCTATTTGTCTAACAAAACTAAGTTCACTACTATTGCCACCACCACACCACCACCAAGGCATTCGTATCTTGCTTTCTTCTTCTTCTTCTTCTTCTTCTTCGTCTTCTTCTTCTTCTTGTTTTTCTTCTCCTTCTTCTTCTTCTCCTCTGCCTCCTCCTCCTCCTCCTCCTTCTTCTCCATCACTATCGTCATCATCATCATCATCAGAAAACAGAACCAGTAAGATCCTGCCTTTGTACTGAAACTGAAACACCACCTCTTCCTGGGTCTCGGTTCTTCTGGTTTTCAGGTCTTTAGATTCAGACTAGAATTACGCTATCGAGGTTGCCGGGTCTCCTACTTGCTAACTCACCCTGCAGATATTGGGACTGGTCAACCTCTGTAACCACGTGAGCCAATTCCTTGTTCTCAATGTTTATAGTCCAAAGGCCTGAGAGCCAGAACTAATGATGTAGTCCCCCTTTAATGAAATCCAGGTGGAGCTAATGTTTCAGTTTCAGTCCAAAAGCAGAAAAATACCAATGTCCTAATTTGAAGGCAGACAGGTGGAATTCTCTTTTACCAGGAGGATGGTCAAAGTTTTGTTCTCTTCAGGCCTTCAACTGATTGCATGAGGCCCACCCGCCCACACCAGGGAGAGCAATCTGCTTTAGTCAGTCTACTGATTTAAATGCTATCTCATCCAAAAACACCCTCGCAGAAACAATCAGAAAAGTATTTACCTATTATATGAGCACCCCATGGCCTAGTCAAGTTAACACATAAAATCAACCATCACAATCCTCATCATTACTTAATCATGAGTCGAAGATATCATTTATTCGATTTCTATAGAATACATTATTGATCTTATCACTGCCAGGGAAACAAAGCACCTTCCAGTAAAACAGAACCTAAAATGGCATCAGTAACAAAATAATGTTATCTTTTGGGAAAAAAACAGCTTGAAGAAAAAAATATATAAATTTATTTGACAGGTGAGAAAATATGTTCATGAACTAAGTAAAAAACTTGGCTAAATACTGATGAAAATACTATTTCAAAGAAATAGTTGCAAAATTAAATTTGAAGTCTGGTGAATATTGTTTTCCCAAATCTTTATGTCAGAAAATTCTTCCTCTCTATCAGTTATGGTTTATCTTTGTCTAGAAGTAGGTGACATTAAACATCATGCAAATTCCAAAGCCAGAAATGCAATACTACAAAAAATAATAGTGTTTTAGTTAGAGCTGTATCATGAGGTCACATTTTGAGTTAGTGAAAAGAAATGATGTTAAACCAGGATATAACAGTTTCTCTTAGTGGTCATTTTTGTTTTCATTTTTCACCCGTTGGTTTGTATCTTATGGTAGAAAAAAGACAATGGCTTAAGAAACAAACTTTCAGAAATAAAAGCTTACTTTATGAAAGTACAGTGACTTTTACTGCAGAAGGTAGAACATAGATACAGGATTCCACAGATGTAAATTTAGGATTAATTTTAGGATTTGTGAGTGGCTTACTAATATATAATCGTTATGCTGTTTTGTCCAAATCAAAATATTAAAGAGCTACTACTGAGATGGACAGAAATGGTTTCAAAGCCAGACTTTGATCTCTATTAGATGTGAAACCTTAGAGAAGTCATTTAAGCTCAGAGCCTCAGTGTTCCCATCTATAAAATGGGGATGATGAAACATAGCTTTAGTAAGCGTTGGAAAGGCAAACAAGGTGCCTAACGTGGCACCTAAGAAGGGCTCAGACATCAAGAGTTGTTATTCCATAAGCCTGTATGCTAACCGAGTGCAGAGGTCATTTAATATTGTTTATCAGCTGTCCCCAGAATCCAGGATACCATATGCATGTGGTAAACAGCTACTGTTTACATTAATGGATGCTATTACAGACTTGTACAAGATGAAGCCAGGGAAGGAAGAAGAACTCTTCATCACAGACTCATAAGAAAATAATAACCTTTTAACACAGTAGTCTTATACATAGTCATGGAAAAAATGATTAGGTCAAGGAAGTATGGGTGAGATAGGCTGAGTTGCATTTCCTTCTGCGTGAAGACTGATTCTGTCCAATAGTAACGCATTTAACATTTTATTGATTTTGTTAACATTTATGGAACATCTTCTGCACGGTGGTAAAATACACTTCGGTGGATATATTTTACTTCACAAATGTGTCACTACTTTGTGTGTTGCTAGAAATACAGTGAATGGACAAAAGTCAAGTTGATTGTTCATAGAAGGCAGTGCCCGCAGACAGAGAGAAAGGTAGATGTGTTTCCTTCCCTGGAAATCTCTTCCACACAGGAGGCTGACTTGCTTCCCTGGGATCATTTCACTCATCCGCTCCATCTCCACTAGATAAAACAGATCTACTTTTGCCTCCGTCACCTGGCCAGTAGAAATTAAAGCTCTGTTTTATCATCTACCCTTTCCACGAGGACTGCGTCCATTATGCAATTCCGTTTCCACAATAAAAACACAAGGACGATGTCGAATTCCACTCAGAAACAGAGAGTCACATTCACACACGGCTAACCACACGCTTCTCCGGGGAGTTCGGTGCACTTCTGGCAAATGCTGTTCCACTTGAAACTCTCGTGAAGCTGAGGGCCACCCTTTAACACCCCTCGTTGACATTGGGCACACATTGAAATCCTGCTGTAATTAGATCAAGGCGACTCCAGAACGCTTGCCTTGGGCTCCATAAGTTAATGGGAAATCTGCCAAAACTTCTGGCTGGTAAAGTGTAAAATAGGGCCATAAAGCTTCCCAGACCAACGTCTTTCAAAGTAGATGACTTTTTTCTTTTCCATTTTATAGGCCTCATGGGGGTCCTGGTAAGGTATCATTCTCTGACTACTTATAATGGAAATATTTCATGCTGGATAAAGAGACTGAATTTAACTGGGGAGAAAACATTACACAGGTGGCTCCCCTACATATGTCCCCAGAGATGGTAACAAGTGGATTTAATACTCACCGCCTCAGTGGTGCTTTGACAAAACAGTAAAGGAAAAATGACTCA
This sequence comes from Crocuta crocuta, assembly GCF_008692635.1. NCBI lineage: Eukaryota > Metazoa > Chordata > Mammalia > Carnivora > Hyaenidae > Crocuta > Crocuta crocuta. The sequence continues at coordinate 8,592,330 of NW_027527932.1, forward strand.
GACTCTGAAATTGGCCACAAGTTAAGCTTTTTCTGTATGAACCGGGAGTGAGGCAAATGTGTTCGTGTAATGGGGGGTGACACGTGCTTTGGAAGCAGCCTGTTACAGAATGAGGAAGGCGACAGTTAGGAAGAGAAGTTTTCATGGGGGCAGACTTTAGAAGCTAGTTTAAAAATTTTTTTTTAATGTTTTATTTATTTCTGAGAGAGAGAGACACACACACACACACAGAGTGTGAGCAGGGGAGGGTCAGAGAGAGAGGGAGACACAGAATCTGAAACAGGCTCCAGGCTCTGAGCTGACTGTCAGCACAGAGCCCAACGTGGGGCTCGAACCCATGAACTGTGAGATCATGACCTGAGCCGAAGTTGGACGCTTAATTGACTGAGCCACCCAGGCGCCCCATAGAAGCTGGTTTAGGGTTAGGAATTTGAGGAAGAGAAAGAAAAGAAGAACCAAGATGGCAACAGAGGAAACCCCTGAATTCCTCCTCACACGGATACACCAGATGTGCTGCTCCCTACAGAATCATTTCCTCTGAGAGAAATCCAGAAGCTTGCAGAGCGACTTCTCTACATCAAGCAGATGAGAGGATATCCACGACGAAATGGGTAAGAATGGTTGAGACGCAGTCACACCATAAAGCCCACCCTCTCACACTGTCATCCAGCTGTGAAGGAAACCCCAGGTCCCAGCTTCTCCCTAAGAAGTAAAGGACTGCACATCCAAGGTCCCAACTTTTAAGGCTTCCACCCAAGGGACGGACCCCCAAAGTACCTAGTTCAGACGGTAAAAGGAGCTTGAACCCAGGAGGCTACCAGACTCTCCTAAAAAAAGAAACAGTTCTTAATGGGCACGTGTGTGAGCACTCACCACCACATATCCTCAGGGCTTAGCACAGAGGGAGCGGCCGAAAATGTCCATCTCCCAGTCTTTGGAAGGAGTCAAGGGCATACTTGACATGCTACTGTCTGAGGGCTCAGCTTCTACTTAGCATGTAGCTAGGGGCTGGCCATGATCTTTTCCAGAGCCTGGGAGAGCAGGTGGGCACTTCCCTTCTCCCTCCCTCTCACTCAAATGATAAAACCAAGCTGCTCACACCTCTCCAGAGGAGAATGGACATGCATCTGGCACCCCAGCTTTTCTGGTTGCACTGCAATGATGGATGCCAGGCTGCCTGACTGATGGCCACTGGGTCTTGCATTCACAAGTCCCACAAAACTAACAAACAAAGAAGCAGTTTTAAATGGACACCACACACACACACACACACACATACACACACACACATACACACAGGGGCACTCACAATGGCTATCCCCCCAGGGCTCAGTGTTGAAGCAAAAAGGCCCACCTCCCAGTCTTTCACCATATACTTTACAAGCTGCTGCTGGAGGGTCCAGCTTCTAATTAACACACATAAATTCTGACTGTGACCTTCCCCAGACCTACGAGAGCCAGTCGGCACATCCCCCACCTTTTCCCTCAGGTTTAGTCCAACAATGAAGACAAGCTGCCAACATCGCCTTGGAAGGAGATTATGGACACATTTAGTGCTCCAACTTTTATAGCTGCCATCCAGGGGACAACCCCCCTCCCAAATCAGCCTGATCTCATAGCCAATGAGGCTTGCATTCATTCATGATAAAATAACAACAAAGAAAGCAGTTTTTAACTGGGTACAGGAGACGGGCCTTGAACCAGTCTCAACTACTGGGAGACACTAAGAACAAATATGGTGCATAGACAACTGAAGATGTTTCAGAAACACCCAGGAGCTTGGGCCATTCTGATTGATGTTCATTTTCTACACACGACCAGTATGGAAACACCGGAAGAGGTCGCTGTTTTATCTACTGTGCAGAAATTAGCATAGTCAAGAAAAATGAAGGAAGAGGAGAGTATGTTCCAATCAAAAGAGCAAGATACATCTCTAGAAATGGAAATAAGGGCTTTACCAAAAGAGAGAGTTCAAAATAACTGTTATAAAAATGCTCACCAAGGTCAGAACAATGTACACCAAAGTGAAAGTTTCAACAGAAATAAAATATCAAAAATAAGAAATCATAGAGCTAAAGAGTACAATAATTAAACTGAAAACTTCGGTCGAGGAAGTCAAAGGCAGACTGGATCAAGTGAGCAGAGCCTCAGCAAATTCAAAAGCAGGGCAATGGAATTCATCCAATCAGGGGAACAAAAAAGGAAAAAGAATAAGCAACAGTAAAGATAGCTTAAGAGACTTATGGACATCATTAAATAGATTCATATGTGTATTGTAGGGGTCCCAGAAAGAGCTAGGGAAAGGGGGAAAAGCTCTTTCAGAAAAATAATGACAGAAAGCTTTCCTAACCTGTGGAAAGAAACAAGCATCCAGAGCTAAAAACCACAAAGTACAAAATAAAATGACTCTAAGGAAACCTACATAGAGATCTACTGTCAAAAGTTAAAAACAAAGAAAGAATCTTAAAAGCGGTAAGACAAAAGCAATGTACTATGTACAAGGGAATTTCCCTAAGATTATCAGCATAGTTTTCAGTAAAACTTTTTCAGGCTAGAGGGGACTGGCATGACATATTCAAAGTGCTGGGGAAAAGACCCTGCCTATCAGCAAAATTCTACCCCGCAAAGTTGTGCTTCATAATCAAAGAAGAGATAGAGTTTTCTAAAAAAATAAAGAAAAGAAAAGAAAAGAAAACACACACACACACACACACACACACACACACACAAGCTGAAGGCCACTAGACTGGCCTTACAAGAAATTTTAAAGGAGGTTCTTTAAGCCTAAACAAAAAGGTGCTCACTAGTAACATGACAATGTATAAAAGTATAAAACTCTCTTGTAAAGGTAAAAAATATATACTTAAATTTAGAATACTCTGATATTGTAATGATGATAGGGAAGTCATTTATAATTCTAGTATAAAGGTTAAACAACAGATGTATAAAAAATAACTACAACCAAACTAAGTTGTTAATGGAGTCACAGTACAAAAAGCCATTACTATGAAAGGTGGGAAGGAGAGTAATAATGTAGAGGTTTTGTGTTTATTTAAAGTTAAGTTACCAGCTTAAACAAGACTGTTATAATTATAAGGCATTTACATAAGCTTCATGGTAATTACAAAGCATAAAGTTATTGTTTTTTTTTAAGTTTATTTATATAAAATAAATAGGGGGCAAAGAGAGAGAGAGGGAAAGAGAGAGAATCCCAAGCAGGCTCCACTTTGTCAGTGTGGAGCCTGATGTGGGACTTGATCCCACAAATCCATGAGATCATGACCTGAGCCAAAATAAAGAGTTGGACACTTAACTGACTGAGTGGCCCAGGTGCCACCTTATTGTTTCTATAGCAGAGTCCCGAAAGGTAAAAAGAAAGCATATCACTACAGAAAATCATCAAATCACCAAAGAAGAAAGTAAAAAAAGGATTAAAGGATAAAAGTGTAAGAGCATGAGAAAACAATTAACAAACTGACACTAATAAGTCCATACCCATCGATAATTACTTGACATGCAAATAGACTAAATTCTTCAATCAAAAGATATACAGTGACTGCATGAATTAAAAAACAGCACTCAACTACCTGTTCTCTATAAGAGTCTTACTTCAGCCTTAAGGACACAAACAGAAAGTGAAATGATAGAAAAACGTATTCCATGCAAATGGAAACCAACAAAAAGTATGGGTAGCTATACTGATATCAGGGAAAATGGGATTTAAGACAAAAACTGTAACAGAGAGAAATAAAGGCAATATCTAATCATAAAGGGGTCAACGCATCAAGAGAATAGAACTCTCATGAATATTTCGGTGCCCAGCATTGGAAGACTAAATATATAACACAAATATCACAGACCTGAAGGAGAAATAAACAACACTGTAATACTAGTAGGGGCTTCCAAACCCCACTTTCAGTAATGAATAGATCATCCAGATAGAAATTTAATAAGGAAACCATGGACTTAAATTACACATTAAACCAGATAAACCTAATATAGATACATAGATTATTTCATCCAACAGTGGCAAAATATACATTTTTCTCCAGCACACGTGGTATGTTCCCCAGGATAGATTACATATTAGACCACAAACTAGTCTTAAGTTTAAGAAGATGGAAATTCTGGGGTGCCTGGGTGGTTCAGTCAGTTAAGCGTCCGACTTCGGCTCAGGTCATGATCTCACGGTTTGTGGGTTCGAGCCCTGCGTCGGGCTCTGTGCTGACAGCTAGCTCAGAGCCTGGAGCCTGCTTCCGATTCTGTGTCTCCCTCTCTCTCTGACCCTCCCCTGCTCACTTTGTCTCTCTCTCTCTCTCAGAAGTAAATAAAACATTCAAAAAAATTAAAAAAAAAAAAAGAAGATGGAAATTCTATCAAGCAGCCTTTCTGACCACAGTGGTGTCAAACGTGAAATCAATTACAAGAAGGAAATGGAGAAAAATCACAAATCTATGGGAATTAAACAACATGCTCTCAAACAACCAACTGGTCAAATAAGAAATCATAAGGGAAATAAAAAAATATGAGACAAATGGAACCACAATATACCAAAACTTATAGGATGTAACAAAAACAGTTCTAATAGGGAATTTCATAACAATAGATGTCTATATTGAGAAAAATGGAGGCTTTCAAGCAACCAAACTTTACACCTAAAGGAACTAGAAAAAGAGGAGTAAATGAAGCCCAAAAGTCAGTAGAAGGGAGGAAATAACAAAGATCTGAGTGGAAATAAACAATATAAAGCTTAAAAAGATAATAGAAAAGATAAATGAAACTAACAGCTGATTTTTTAAGTATATAAATGAAATAGACACACCTTTAGCTAGACTTAGAATAAAAGAAAAGAGATTCAAATAAATAAAATTAGAAATTAAAGAAGAAACATTATGGTTGATGCCATAAAAATACAAGAATGATAAACTACTATGAAAAAGTATACACCAACCATTTAGATAACCTAGAAGAAATGGATAAATTCCTAGAACCATACAACATACTAAGATGAAACATGAAGAAAGAGAAAATCTGAGTAGGTCAATTACTTAAAAGAGATTGAATTAGTAATCAAAATCTCCCAGCAAACAAAAGTCCAGGACCAGATGGCTTCACTAGCAGAGTCTATCAAACATTTAAAGAAGAATTAATACCAAATCTTTTCAAACTCTTCCAAAAAACTGAAGAAGAGACACACTTCTAAACTCATTTTACAATGCCAGCATTACCCTGGTATCAAAGCCAGACAAGAACACTACAAAAGAGAAAATTACAGGCTAATATCCTTGAGAAACATAAATGCAAAAACCCTCAATAAATATTGGCTAACCGAATTCAAAAGTACATAAAAAGAATCCCATATCGTGATCAAATGGGGATTTATTCCAGGGATGCAAAGATGGTTCAACATCTGCAAATCAATCAATGTGACACAACGCACTAACAAAATGAGGGATAAAATCATACTACTATTACCAGAGATGCAGAAAAATCATTTGACTTTATTCAACATCCTTTCATGATGAAAACTGTCAAAAAACTGAGCATAGAAATGTGCTTTGACATAAAAAGACCATATATGACAAACCTGTTGCTAACATCATACTTCACAGTAAAATGCTGAAAGCATTTCTCTAAGATTAGGAACATGACAAAGATGTTTCCTTTCATCTTATTCAACGTAGTACTGGAAGTTCTAACCAGAGCGATTAGGCATGCAGATCAGAAAGGAGAAAATAAAATTGTCCTCGTTTGCAGATAACCTGCTATTATACAGAGAAAACCCTAAAGACTCTCCCCTCAAAGCTGTTAGAGTTAATAAACAAAATTCAGGAAAGTTGTGGGATATAAAATCAATATACATCAAACAGTTGCATTTTATACACTAACAATAAGCTGTCAAAAAGCGGTAAGAAAAGAATCTCCTACAGACTAGGTAAAACAAGCCAGAAAGAGAAAGACAAATATTACATCTTTCCATTTATATATGTGGGATCTAGAAAAAAAAGCTGAATTCATAGAAACAGTAGAATATTAGTTATTCAGTGCTGGATGGGAAAAATGGAGAAAGGTTGGTAAAAGAGTCCAAATTAGCTGTTATAAGTACAAGAGAAATAAGATCTGAGGATCTAATGTATAACACGGTGACTATAGGTAATAGCACTATAATGTAGAGTTAGAATTTGCAGGGCGCCTCGGTGGCTCAGGCGGTTAAGCTTCCAACTTCGGTTCAGGTCATGATCTCATGGTTCGTGAGTTTGAGCCCAGCCTCAGCTGGCTGCTGTCGGCTCAGAGCCTTCTTTGGATCCTCTGTCCCCCTCTCTGTTTGCCCCTCCCTCATTCACGCTCTCTCACTCTCTCTCTCAAAAATGAATAAACATTAAAAAAAACCCAATTTGCTAAGAGAGCAGAACGTAAGTGTTCTCATCAAAAAATAAAAGGTGAATATGTGAAATGACGGAAGTGTTAATTAACTCAGTGTTGGAAATCCCTTTACATTGCATGTGTATATCAAATCCTCACACTGTACCCTAAGTTTATTATGGTTTATTTGTCAATTACATCTCAACAAAGCTAACAGAACAGCAAAAGGACTAGTGAAAGAGGTAGAAAAGGGAGAGAAGAGGTAAAAATAAAGATAACCAAGGTAATATTCCTATTTGCATGGTGTGCTGTTTGAAGATGTCGTTATAGTTACTGAAGCAATCAATAAAAGCCTGAGTGTATTATTTGAAGTTACAAAGATCATCTCAAAGATACAAAAGTAGTGAACAAAAATATATATCGGCAGGAGGAGCAATCCCATTAAACAAGCTAGTAGTATGATTTAAAAAAAATTTTTTTTACTGTTTATCTTTGAAAGAGAAAGAGAGACAGTGCGAACTGGGGAGGGACAGAGAGAGAAGGCAACACAGAATCTGAACCAGGCTCCAGCCTCTGTGCTGTCAACACAGACCCGATGAGGTCTGTGTGAGCTCGAACCCACAAACCATGAGGTCATGACCTGAGCCTAAGTCAGATGCTCAACCAAATGAGCCCCCCAGGCGCCCTTATCGTGTGATTTTTTAAGTCACAGATGTGTGTTCCATTATAAAAGTGTTTAAATACCTCTTGGAAATAAATTTTACTAAACATTAAAAAAAAAAGGGGCGGTTGGGAGATAGAAAAGGAAGAGCCTGAGAGTTACAGGAAAGGTAAGAACGCATTTCCGCCTTCGGAACGTCCAGAGAATTCTTCCAGGTGGGAAGGAGAGGCCAGTCTCAGCTTCTTTTTAAAAACTTTCAGTCATTCACTTATACACTATCTACTTAAAAGTGTTGTTAAAATGGGTTGTAAGTAATAATATGAATAATGCCTAATTTTAGAAAGATTTTCTCACGCCCATGACCCTGGGAACGACGGAAGCTGCTCACACGCGTTCCAGTCACATGTTGGCGGGAAGAAACGTGGCTCCCAGCTTCAGAAGAGAGGGAAGGAAACCGAGCACAGGGCAGGTGATAGCCTGCTGTCTGCCCACTGCCACCTCCAGGGGGCGTGATCGTGTTACCACAGAACGAGAACAGACTCTTTGGCATCACAAAGAAACTGGGTGTTGGTTTCCTCCCCAAGCATCGCCTCTTGGCCTAGACATGTTTTCAATCTTCATTGATGTCAGGGACCTCCACCTTCTCATTGATGCTTTAATTTACAAAGCAACAGGGATTAACAACACACAGTCATGTGCGGATAGAAAGACTTTAACACCGCCAGTAAAAACCCATAACACGTCAAGTCACACAATTTAATCAATATGTGGAAGTAATTTTTATTGTGCAAACCCAGCTGTGTACATTTCTGCAGGACTCCCTCTGGGGCTGAACCTCACATCCGGTGCTTCCCCAGAAGGATGTGCAGGCAGCAGAAGCCTCGGTCCCCTTGACCCTGGACCCATCTAACCCNCTGAATTCTGATGAAGAGTGAGAAAACTAGCCCCACGATTTTCGTCTTTGGTTTTAGTAGCCAGGATGAGAAGTCTTTCTGGAGTGTGGCTTCCACAGGTACCTGCCGCCTGCCTGTGTCCACAAAAGACCGACTGATTCTTTCTCTGAGTGTGTGCACTTATGGTGACCTTTCCAGGATCTGTTTACCCTGCACAATTGTGATTTGAATCAAGCTTCTAGTTTGGAAACCGATAAGCGATTTCTCTTGCTCTTGAATCGTAATGGAATAGGATCCTCTGTTTTGAGACTAGGTGTACATAAGGATCAAACCTGTACCTTCTTGGTGGCTATTATAAGTAATCTGAGTGCCTGACTTCTCAGTAAACCGGTCATCAAAGCTTTCTTTTTGTTGTTGTTGTTATTTCAACGTATTTGCTAAAGATGCAAGATTCTATACAGGTGTTAATTCTTCAGTCCTTCCCTTAACTACTAGGCACCAAGTGATACTGGTCAATTGTCCCTTTTCTTCAGAGTTCTTTTGGTTAATGAAACCTCATTTTAAATCAAAGTCCATCTGAGGCTAATAAGAATTATTAGCAAGTATGGGCAAAGAAAGTTCTAAGCTAAAGATTTGTATAGAGGAAAAGGTAATACGTATGTATCTGCGTTCACTCTTAATTCATTGTGTTTATCTTTAATCCAGTGCAAAAACAGTGATTCACTGTAGTTACTATCTGACTTGTGAATTTCCAGATGACAGGAGGGAAGTGACAAATTCAGCTCAATTTTATTTTCCTCTTAAGGAAGAAAACGTTCTGTTTAGACGAAATCATCTCAGGATAAAGTGAACCAAAACCTTAGAGATGCAAAACAAAGCATTTAATGTTTGTCACCAGAAGATCATACTGTTGAAAATCAATTGCTTTGGCTAATTGCTTGTGTGTATATACACATTACTAAACTAGTAATTTATGCTTAGAGTGGAATTTAAATGTCAGTGTTAAGTTTTATGGTAATTGTGGGAAAAGGTTACAAAACACCATGCTCAAGGATCTTCACTGCTTTATATAACATTTAAATGCATTTGTATAACAGAACACCATAGACTTGTAAAGAGAGTTGTGGTGGATGATATATATTGACGGGATATCTGGATATATTGTGGATTGGATATATCTGGATATGCCACACTCATTAGATACAGGGCATGATGCAGAACAATTGAACTTATGGTACCGTGTATATGAGGCTATATTCTTTTGTAAAGAAGACTTGGCCTTGAGTGCAAAGTGAGAATACAACATGTCAGTGGGGAAGGAGAGAATTGAACTGTTTCATTCTAGAATGCTCCAAAACAATTCCATGTCTGAGGGCAGCAATACTCTAGGCTGCAAAACAGTGAGACTTCTTCCAATTCATTTTGTGTCTTTGGCTCTGGAATTCAGACTTGGGAGCGGTCTCCTTTTGAGATGTATCTTTGCATTTTCCCCTCTATCGCTTAAAGGGTGAAAGTGGTAAGTTTGTCTTTATAAAAATACTCTCTCTGTCTCTCTCTCTCAAAAAAAAAAAGTAAAGTCTTTCCCTTCACTGAGGTGTTTATCCACACCAACACAATTATCTCTGTGACCTCAAAATGAGTGACTCTAATTAAGAAAGTTACTTTGAAATTTTAAATATCTTCATAGCCACCTGGTGGGAGATCGTTCTCCAAGGGTCTTTTGAGTTTCTTCATGTCTTGCAAGAAAAGATACTGATTGTTTGTGGCAGACTCTCTCTTTTTTTTTATTTAATTTTTTTTTTATTATTTCTAGGAGAGAGAGAGAGACAGCATGAGCAGGGGAGGGTCAGAGAGAGAGGGAGTCACAGACTGAAACAGGTTCCAGGCTCCGAGCTGGCAGTCAGCACAGAGCCCGACGCGGGGCTCGAACCCATGGACGGCGAGATCATGACCTAAGCGAAAGTAGGACGCTTAACTGACTAAGCCACCCAGGCGCCCCACTCTCTTTTGAATTGCATAGTGAACAGCAGCCGTAGAATACAGAGATCATGTCTCCCTTCAGACAAAGAGCAAGTTTCTTTACTATCCACTGTAAGAAAGATATTGTGGCCTCCAGAGTGAAGTAGAGATAGGCTTCCTGCCCATTATGAAGGATTCCCCCTTCGGTACCCAACAGCATGTGCAGGATGAAGACGTGAAGCCTTCTTTATAGCAGGGAAATCATAAAAGTCCCAATACTTTGCCTCTAGCTAGTATGGGGGTGGGGGAGGACTGTTTTTGTCCCTGATGCAAGAGTCTCCTACCATCTGCCAGCATCCATGAGATTGGAAGTCTCCCCTGTTAGCTGGAAAGTAGGGCACAATTCCAGACCCTTCACAGTTCTTGACTGGACCCTGTCATGACTCAAAATTATCCAAGTTACAAGTGTTTCTGTTAGGACATTTAATCACATAATTTGAAGTAAGGAAATTTATTTACTGTCAAACACTGACCTTGGATGTATCGATTTTTGACATTTCTTCTTTTTTTAAAAATTTTTTAATGTTTTATTTATTTCTGAGAGAGAGAGAGAGAGACAGAGAGAGACAGCATGAGCAGGGGAGGGTCAGAGACAGAGGGAGATGCAGAATCTGAAACAGTCTCCAGGCTCTGAGCTAGCTGTCAGCACAGAGCCCGATGTAGGGCTCGAACCCACAAACTGAGATCATGACCTGAGCCAAAGTCAGACGCTTAACCGACTGAGCCACCCAGATGGCCCTGACATTTCTTCTTAAAGTGAGTAATTTTGGTTGACTTGATCACAAACTGGCTTCAAGATACTTATCATAGTATAAAATAACCTTAAAAATACATAAGAAATAATTGTCCTTTGCAAGTTATTTCACTTACAATGACTGATAATATCTCCAAATAGTTTTCTGACAAATCAATAGAAACAGAGACTCTGTATTGATCAATTTACTAAGGTTCCTATTACCCAGTGGATTCAAAGCAATTTAAATAAGAAAGAGAAGAGAATTGGGTCATTATCAGAGAGTTAGACTGCATTCTATAAGGCATGAAATGCCTTTGGTTTGTTTTCAGGTAAGTCATCAAGGGTCAGAAACAGTATTCCTCACAGAAAAATCTCAGGCATGAATGGACTTTGGGTTAATAATCTCATTTTCTTCCTTATGAACTTTCTTTAACTTTGAGAAATTATTTCTTTTCTGCGATTCCATAGTAAGTACCTCAATCAGTTGCTTATGCTTGTATCTAATGCCAGGCTTGTGCAGAAGTTTGACCCATCTCCATTCAAGTGCCTTGCGTCACAGATTTAATACAGAAGGAAGCAGTTACGATCACAGGAGGGGGAAGGGGGTGGGGGAAGATACTCAGGACTGGGGGGTGAGGAGGTGGAAGCAGAAATGTCTGAGAAGTCTTTCTGAAAAAGGTAAGACTTAACCTAAATAGGGGTCTATTAAGCGACTTTATTAAGTGACAAGTGGATCAAAGCCTGTTAGAAAGCGTGAGGTCACAAAACTGTGGAGTCTGGAACAGAGCGAGGGTTGTCAAGGAGACGATGAGGAGCACGTGACAGCTGGAGTGTGTACAGCTTTCGTGGTTTATCCAGCTTGAAAGATGATTGGTCAAGTTCAGTCTAGAAATGAGTCACTGGGGGAATGTTTTCATTGAGAAGATATTTGAAGCAAGGGAGTGGAGGAGATCACCAAAGGAGAGAGTGTGGAGTGTTAAATGAGCTGATGTCTTAACTCTGAAGAAAGCCCGTGAAGGAGGAAGAGTCTCCCAGGAGACCTGGAAGACGCCAACGGCACAAGCACGTAACTTACTCACGGACACCCACGGTAGCTGTGGGAGTGTCGGAGCGCCATTCAGCCTCTCTTGAAAACACTGGCGTGACCTCAGCCAAAACATCACTCAGCCTCAGTTTCCTCAACTGTCCACTGAAGAATGAATGAATCTCAGGGACTTCCCATGCTTCCTGGCATTCCTAAATCCCTGATTTTATTCCCCATTAGTGCCAACTAGAGAATCTGATGCAAGATGACTGACTGGGCAATATACTAAGGAATTGCTAGCGTGAGGACAGGCATCACAAACCCTATACCCTCAGGCATATCTTTTTGTCTCTGTTTATTCCAATGATGTCAGATTCACATGGAGGCATAGCCTTAGATCTATCCCCAAGTTAAGTGTTGGCACTGTTAAAAAAAAAAAAAGGTAGCTATTGTGACTCAGTAGAAATATCAAGACACAATCTATAGTCATAGGCTGTACTTTACAAGACATTTGAAGTTCGTTTGCATGTTTCTGTGGCAGAACTCCTCCCAACATGCAAATTAAAAGCTACACTGACCTTGGTACCAACGGCATTCCTGCTAATAATGTCAACAGGAGAAATGACAGTTGGGTACATGTAACACGGTATGAGAAATCCAATTTGCATGCAACTCAAATCTGTTAATTCATGTGTTCCGGAGTTAAGATAATAACAGGCTAGAGATTTTAAAGTTTGCTCTGATAGATGAAACATTTGCTGGAATGGTTTTAAAAAATTCAAAGCCTGTGCCTGTGTGCCAGGCAGGATCTCTCACATTATAAAAACACAGTTTATGCCAAACTGTCTTATTCCTGGAAGTAAAGCAAACTAAAAATCCAACAATGGCAATATCTTAATTAAGGAGGAAGTATAACATAGTTCAGGCTGTTTTCCAAGATGATCTAATATTTTTATCCATAGACTAAAAAAAACATCCTTATGGTTTAAGGCTTGGATTTATATATTTATCAGTAGCCTCTTCTTTGGGATATTTTATATCTTTAAAAAATGTTAGAGCTGATTAGAAGTACTTTTCCCTCAAGCAAATTAATTTTAGGGAGGAAACACATGCACTGAGGTTGGCTATGAGCCAGGCACAGTGGTAGATGCGTTGTAAAGCTCAGCTGATTTAGTCTTCACAGCAGCCCTGTAAGGAAGGCATGAGGAAATTAAGGATAAAAACTGTAAGTGTATCACCAAGTTACTTAGCAGTAAAATTTAAAAAAATTGTTTGTTTATTTTTGAGAGAGAGAGAGACAGAGACCGAGCTCAAGCAGGGGAAGGGCAGTTTGCTCCCTCTGTCTAGAGGGAGACACAATCGGAAGCAGGCTACAGGCTCTGAGCTGTCAGCACCGTGTCCGATGTGGGGCTTGAACCCATGAACCATGAGATTATGACCTAAGCTGAGGTCAGATGCTCAACAGACTGATCTGCCCAGGCGTTCCTATTAACGGTAACATTTGAGTATCGTTCTCTTTGACACAAAGGGAATCACTCTATTTTAGGGGATAGCACCTGAACACAACATACATAAGTTTCAAGTGTCTTCACCTTTTCTGATGGCGTGTTAAAAAGAAGGCCCTCCTCTTTGCAATCGTAAGTAAGATGATAGTAGACGGAACACAGGACAAGGGACATAGGGGACCTGGCTCAGGCTTCCATCTCGATTCGACCAGCTTCCCAACCTAACTGGGCTTCTGCATACACCTGTGTTCTATGATTCTTATTGTTTTCATTTGTGTCTAAATTTACTTGGCAGTTTCAAAGGCTAATACCCTTTTCCCCCAGTGATGATGATTATTAGAAGACAAGAGATTTTTCTTCTTTTATTTTCTTTTGAATTTTTCCTTCCCTTCCCTCCCCTTCCCTCTCCTCTCCTCTTCCCTCCCCTCCCCTCTCCTCCCAGCCCTTCCCTTCCCCTTTCTTTCGGTTTGTTAATCAAGGATTTTTACATTACAACTAGTGGGCTGGATCCATAGATAATAAGTTCAGGATCCTGACTCAATTTTAAGTTATCAACCTGATTACTTCAAAATTGTTGGATATTACAACTTCAGTTCCGAAGTTAGACATATAAAACAGTCAAATACAGCTTCCTCAGTACTTTTTCTGCTGGCTACTGGCTTCCGGGACCTAAGTGTGCATCTCATTACTGGTGTGGGCAAGACTCCACCACTCATTTTTTTTTTTTAATCCATAACAACTACTGAATTTGCATGCATTCACATTTCTTGGATGCCACAGCTGAGTTTCTTTCCAATTCCTGTGAAGATTAGTGGAATAAGAATTGCAAATGTGTGAAGTCCTACCAGTTTAAATTAGCCATAATGAAGCCGGCCTTCTCCAGGGTAAAATTATGAGATTTTGGTAGCCAGTCTAAAGTTTTTCAAAGGCAATCCCAGATGGGCTATAATTAGCTGAAGGCAGGAATTATTATTTTTCTATATTTAATCAAAGTTACACCACCATCTATGGTCCAAATATTTCCATAATTAGAATTTGAAGCAAATGAGTTCTGTAAAGAATAGCTGAAAAATGAGGCAGAGGTAGGCCAGCAGGGATTGGGCTCCTAATGAGATGCCACACGGTCTTGCCCATAATTTGGATGTTCCTGCCTGATGTATCCGGTCAAGGAGTTCTTTATATTTGCTTACAGACTTAAGTTATCTCACCCAGTATCTGTGAAAACCTGACTTTCAATTCACTGCAGTAGCTACTCATCTCTTCATGCATTCTGTCTTCTCCTAAATCCCTGTCCATCCCCCATAACTGACTTCCTTTTCCATTTCACTTTTGCTTGAATTCATGTTAGCCTCCCATTTGTCTGAAATGGAAACTCCTGACTATAGGACGCACGCTTTTATTCGCTGAACGTGTAGTGCTCTTTATTGATTTGGCCCCTCTAGGATCCAAGTTCTTACCACACTGAGGAGCCAGGGAATGAGTCCCATGCTGTTTCTTCAGTGATGGCCTCCATCATCGGGTAACCAAGAATACATGGTCAGTTCCCACACTTAGCAGAGAACTAGTGGGCTCGAGTAACGTACCACTCATGGTTTTCGGTGACGAGTGTGGGCTGCTGTCCATTACTCAAAGAATTAAAAAAAGCAGAACAACAGAATTACAGATTAAATCATTAGCACAGCAGTTGTTTTTACTGCCTTTTGATTTGCACTAATTCACATGAGTATGTCAATTGCTGCCGTTCCCAACCATTTCAGTCCGAGAAGTGCTTTGTTGAGCACTGCTTGCTTCTGTGCCACCAAATTAGTGAAAAATAAGGCTAATTTCTAAACTGCTGAAGATGCTATCATTCAGTCACTTTAGCCTGGGCAGAGCTGCGATGAACTTTTAAAGCCTGCATTGACGTCGGTATAATCATATCCCCGATGGAAATGAAAGCTCCAAGTGAGACCCATCCATCCTAAAGATCACAAAGGCTTTGCCAACCCCACGCCATCCCTACCCCTTGCACAGATGTTTTTAAAGTAGTCACAGGTCCACAGGGCTCGACTGGACAGGCTCAGTATCTGGAACGCACGCTTATTTTCCAAGTGGCGTAAGATCATCAAAATGACTTTGATGAACCACCTTACTTAAACAAAATTGTTCAGGGGGGGTCAGGAAAGATGTTGCAGGCATGGGGAGGGCGTGTGGAGGCGGGTGGCATTGACTTGCACAGGGCACAGAGGTTGGTTGGTGTGGAGGGAGACTGACATGCGTGTGACTGGAGGTTGAGAAAGCAGTCGGGAGGTAGCCCTAGAAACACCTCAACAAGCAGACACCAGTGACAGTAGAGTCTATGCCACAGTCATAGTATTTTGATGAGCATTTGTTGAGTGTGGAAGCCATAGACATTTTGAGGTAATGGAGATTTCAAGAAAAGAACAGGCAGCACGCTGTATTTTAGATACCCACACACGGAAAACTGCATGAATTATAAGGTGTGTAGGAGGCTTATAGGCATATGCATTGCTATGGCAAATACTTCATCTTGAGATATCTATTTAAACTCATTAAAAAAAGGAATCAGCAATATTGTCAGAGCACATATAAATAAGACTCATAATGAGGAGGCTGGATGGAATCATTTGTGTAAGAGTGGGAGGTACTCAGAGTTTGAGAAGTGAATCAGCTTCACAGAACCCAGTATTTGCTTGTCATCAGAGTATCAAGAGGGCTGCATGGCAAGAGGAATGTTCCATTGTACAAGTGACTGATGGTAAAGTAGAAAACTCGGGGGTATGAGGCCTCTGCCTCCCTTCTCTGGGGCGCTCCAGCCCAGGCAAGACTTGGGGCCTGAGGCTCTGGTCTTGCTCTGTTCACAACATGAACTCATCCTGGGTCTGTGGGAAGCATGGGATAGCCAAGGACTAGGTTTCTAGCTAATAGATTGGGTCTTAAGTAGAACAAAGTCAGGTAGGTATCTGTGCTGTGTTTTGACTTGGGTAGTAAATGGTTTTTAGAGAGACGCATTGATTAGGAAGCTGTCTCCCAGCTTCTGCGAGATTGCCAACTTCTAGGAGCAGTGATTCACTGCTGACGGGTGGAGTGAGGGGTGGTGCTGACCATACCAGATTAGCCTGCTGCCAAAATATGTGGGCCACAGCCACTGTGAAGCGTGCTTCTAAGGTTATTACACTTGTTGAATATTCTCTACATAAACTTATATGGAGTTTGTGAGCACAAAACACTAAAATACTTTCCAAAGAGTATCTTGTGGAACCCACAAGTGACTCCTAAAACAAAAGGTGTATTAATGAAATCAATTTGGGAAGCAAGATGTATTAACATCCCTTCTTTGCCATTCACTGACTTGCACCTTGAACGTGATTATATTCAGATCTCAGAAAGGCGATGTAGCAAAGGAATTTGCTGAACCAGAAATTCCTTGTTTATGTTTATCAGAGAAGCATTTTTAATAGCATCTGCAATTGATTCTTCTTGGCTTATCTATTGAGCCTACTTCTCTCAGTATCACCAAACATGCCCTTAATCCCAAGAGTGGGCTTCCAACAGCCATGTTTATACAGTGGAGCTAAGGAATTTGTTGAGATTGGCAGGACCTATAAGGAGGCAATGCTGAGGTTTAGAAGTATGTGCTTAAAGCCCACACTTAAAATGCATTTCTCCATCCTCTGCTTTCTATCCCCTACTGATCAGCCAGATAGGGAGAAAGGAAGTCAAAGTTAATTTCCTGATAGCTATTTGCCAACCATGGAAAGACGAGTTATGACCGTTCTTTGTTCCCCGATCTATTCCTTTCAGGACCTCTCTGTCCACAGGATGGAGCTGGACACATTGGTAAGCCTAACTCTTGGATCTGGGCCCTCCCAGAGTCTAGATTCTCAGTTTTCCCACTTATTTCCTCCTCTCAGAGGTGCTACTATATAGCAATAACGTGAGCATGCACTTTTCCTGAAGTGCAGAGCCTCCCCACCATCCCCACTGGCTTTGAGGTTCTTGCTTTGAGGTTCCACTGCTGTTGGCAAAGACTGCAGGCATAGCTGCCACCACAGAAGTGAACCGGGCTCATGCAGACTCAAAGGATACTATTAATAAGATATCGAGGAAACTCCAGAGCTAGGGGCTGTCAAGTTCTTTGAGATGTGTCTAGTGAAAGGAGAAAGCTGGCCCACAGACAGAGGAGGGAAATAAGAGGTTCAAGGAACAGAGAGATGATCCCAAAGCCTGGCTCTAGATCCTTCCTGGAATCACTTTCACATGTTTGGGCTCCTGGGAACCCTAGTATCTTTTTTCGTGAGTCCATATAAACTCAAGCTGGTTGTTATTTCTTGGGCTATGGTCTTAACTAGTGCAACACCAATCAACACCACGGGGATCCAGTGGTCGATTAAAGCATATTTTGTAGTCCAGGAATATTCCCAGAAAGCTTCCCAGGAATATGAGGGACAAATATAGAGATGGTAAAATCTATTCTTTGTCCATTACACTGTACATTTAATTCTTACTATTACTCAAAATCCAGCTTCAAACTATTCTATTACCTCAATAGTGACCTATTAAACCCACGAAAAATCAGGTGATTAGATGTGAGAATATAAAGAAGTTATTTTTTTAATGTTTATTTATATTGGAGAGAGAGACAGAGAGAGAGAGAAAGAACAGCAGAGTGGCAGAGAAAGAGACACACACAGAATCCGAAGCAGGCTCCAGGCTCTGAGCTATCAGCACAGAGCCCAACGCCAGTCCCGAACCCACAAACTGTTGAGATCAACCTGAGTCGAAGTTGGACACTCAACCGACTGTGCCATCCAGGCGCCCCTAGAATATAAAGAGGTTAAGACATGTTCTCTGGCGACAGTCATAGACAAGAGAGTAGCAACCAGGCAATTCAAATAGAGAAGCCCCAGACTGAAATCAGTCATTGCTGAGGAGATTAGCTTCAGAAGAAACCTGTAGAACAGACAGAGTCAGAAAGCAAAAGGTGTCAGTGCCAGGTTAACAGAAATCCAAACAGATTTGTTTTTAAAAAATTATATTCAATTAGTGTTATTGTGTTTCTAGCAAGGACCCGGGTGGGGAAGACTCAATGAAGTGCAGAGAAGTACCATTAAACGCCATTTGATTCAAGATTCCATCATACATCCATCCGTGTGTTAGACTTGCCACAGTTGTTCATTGATCCAGTTATATACTGCTGCAGGACACACCACCCTCCAGCAGTGAATTGAGCAAGAATAGTTATTATTATTATTTTATTATTAATTATTCTCAAGGCATCTCACACAGTTGTAGTTAGGTGGTGGTTGAAGCAGTAGTCAGTCTAAAAGCTTCCTTATTACTCACATGTCTGGTACCATGGCTGAAAGATGGGGTAGTTGGTGCTCTTCTCAGAGAAACTGCCAGAAGCTTCATGGCCTTTTCTGGTCCAGTCTTGAAAGCCATGTGGTGTCTCTTCCCCCAAATTATATTTTATAGAATCACCAAAGCCCATTCAGGTTCAAGGAGAGGGAACAGACATCCCTTAATGCGGAAGAGTTTCATTAAATTGGCAGCTATGTTTTAAAGTTATCACATGCCTGCTGTCTTAGAAATACTTACCCTATGGAATGTTCTTTTTTTTTTTTTTTAAGAAGTATTTCATAACCATTAAGTGTTTTGGAGTGGTTTTAATTTTGCTTAAACCTGTTCTTTCACATATGTCTAGTTGCATGAACAGAAGAAATTTATACAACTTTTCTGAGGCTCTGTTTCTTGGCACCAAAATAGGGATAATTTTTAGGAATGTTAGGAAAATTGAACAAATAATCCAAATAAATGGCTTAGTATAACACATGTCTTAGAGTGGGTGTTGAGTCAACTAATAATAAAAAACTCAATTTCCAGCATTCTAATTCAAGTTTATCCCTTCTTGATTTCTTGCTTCCTCTAAGCTACCTTGATTCCAACAGTTGATATATGATTTATGATTCTATCACTTCTTTACTTAGGTGTTTATAAATGCATAAGACGGCACTATATGGAAAACTGAGGCATTTCCTGGTGGGTGGAGGTTGAGGGAAAAGGCACATTCGCTTATCACTTTTTAATGTCATGGACACTTGGAATTTTTAAGCTATTAAGCCAATTTTTACCTATTTTAACCTATTTTATTACCTACACTAAAAAGCTAATAGAGGTGCCTGGGTGGCTCAGGCGGTGGCACCTGCTTCTGATTCTGTGTCTCCCTCTCTCTCTCCCCTCCTCCACTTGCACTCTCTCTCTCAAAAATAAAAAAACATTAAATTTTTTTTAATCTAAAAATATATTTATAAAATTTAAAATTGCAAAAAAACACATTCACCTCATTAATAAGATAGGAATCCTTCTTGTGTGACCATACCTTTAATTTCAGCAAAAATAAGTGATATCATATTGATTATTGCTTACACTGTAGACTATCAAACTATAATTTTATAAAGTTTCCTTCCTTTACAATTGGTTCAACTTTGATCAGCAGTTACTTCTTTATAATTATTTACATTTAGCCTCAATTACCCTAGCCAACTCCTTATACTCTTTCCAAGCAAATGCAATTGCAGAAAATAAGGCTTCTTAGAATCCCTAAACTTCCCTTAATGGCCATCCATCCCTTTTTGATCTCTACAAGTAAATTGTATAGATTTCCTATTAGGAGACTTTTTTATTACCATGAAGAAAATAGAAGCTGATCAATAAAGTGATTTAAACTATCTGTGTCTTTGTTGTTAGAATTTCGATAAACCCTTTGCTACAGACTTAATTCATTCACATATCAAGTGATTTCACGTGGTAGGAGTAGCTTTAGAATACGATAAGAAGCCTTTACAGAAGTCTTAACCATGCGGAGGAAGAATTCTCTCTCTTGGCCTGACTGTAAGCTGGCATCGATCCCCTGCCCTCAAGCCTGGGACACCATCAGTTCTTCTGGATCTTAGGCCGTCACCCTTTTACCGGAACTACACCACTGGCTTGGTCTCCAGCTTGCTGATGGCAGATTGTGGGACTTCTCAGCTCCATAATCACATGACTCAATCCCTCATAATAAAACTCCTCCCTCCCTCCACTTGGTTCTGGAGACCCCTGACCAACACACCTCCTTACACATCTTGACTTGTCAATTACTGTCTCTTGCCCCTCCAGGTCTAGCCTTGGGTCTGTCTGCAAAGATCTGTTTGCAAAGATCTTTGCAGAGATCTCCATGTTTTGCATTTAGTTACCATTTTGTCATTAGCACTTCTCTTCCAAGGGACCCTCTAAGACTATCAAGTTTCTATAAATGAGAGGCTTCTTTCCACACTTTGGCAGCATAACATGTCTTTGTATAAAAATTCGTGCTCCCTTCCCCAAAGGATTTTTCTTAAAGATGTTCAAAATCTATCCCTTTGAAACATTTCTATTTCCCAACTCAAGGAATATTTTAGTGCTCGTATTTCCTGTGGAATTTCTTACACGAATTTACCCCAGGGTGAACGAGTTTTGGCATTAACTTCAATCTTTGATGGACCATCTTTCAAGGATAAATCTCCTGAAAGAATTTAATCCCAAAGGATTTTTCAGTCACAAATGTTTTAGCCATTGTGTCTGGATCAATCAAAACAACTCTCAACATTTAAATATATCTATCTCCCTTCTTCCTGCACTTTCACATTCCCTTTAACATAATTAACTTCATTCTATTTTACAGTTACAATTGATATGTTTACCAAGAGCCTCAAAATATGCTCATTTCCAGAGGACTGTGAAATTAAACATGGAACAGTAAGAAGTCTTTGATTATCTCTTGCTGACCCAATCTTAGAAACCAAAATCAAACATTGATTGATCTCATTAGTCAGTAGTTCTTATGAATGAATGAAGGCATATATTGTGTCACTTGTGAGTCAGCTTTAGCTCACTTGAAAATTAATTTTGCACAAGGTCAAAGTCAACAAGAACCACCAACAATATCAGGAGTCCCTAGGAAGTGTGTAATAAAAGATGAAAATGATTATAATCTCTTTGCCAACTGCTTTAGTGAATTCAACTCTGACACTGGAGAAATATTCTCTGCTCTGTCCATCTGTTACTTGAGTTGTAACAAAGCAGCTTTAGGGGGTGTCTTTTGTGTTGTTCATATTTCCAGAGATACCTTACTCTCAATTTACACTGGCAACTGAACAATTGAAAATAATGTTGATAAAATTGAATATAAAAAAATAATTAAATAGATGACTGACTAGTGGGAGAGTACTATTTTTAAGTTCGTGTATTTATTTTGAGAGGAGGGAAGGGCAGGAAGAGAGGGAGAGAGAGAATCCCAAGTAGGCTCCACACTATCAGCACAGAACCTGGCTTGATCCCATGAACAATGAGATCACAACCTGAGCTGCAATCAAGAGTCTGTCGCTTAACCAACTGAGCCACCCAGGTGACCCCCTCTTTTATGAAAGATTTTTTTAATTTGAAGTTTATTTAGTGGGAAAGTTTTATAGGCAATACCAAGTCATCCATGTTCCCTTCCATCAACTGGAAGCAGCTAGTTCTGGGCAAGTATCAACTATTAAATAGGACCCTTGCAAGAGGTCCCTCCCTCCATGTCTTCTCCATTTCCCCCTTCTCTCAGTGCTGTGAGGACAACAGTCTGCTTATTTACTGTTGGAAAATTCCTACTTCACCTCACATTGCTCCTCCTCTGGTCTATATGGCCAAGGACCCCCAACGACTTGAAGAAGCATGAGCTTTATTCTCTGTTTAGCTAGCTAATCTTTAGCATGAGATTCAAAATTCTTCTACTATTCTTTCTTCCTTCTCTCTGCTCCTCTCAAAGGAATGACCACTTTCTTGGTTTTTAAGAGTGGGTAAGGTGCACATACAACCACCTTCCTCAGCAGAGCAGCACTTAGCAGCTTTCCCTGGATAGCAAACACTCTTAGCCTCAAGGCCTTTCATTACAACTTGTTCTGAAAACTAAGGCAATGAATGTAGCCCAAAGTGAGCACCAAACCATATTACAGAGTTATGAGTTGCAGGCCTAGCCAGTTACACAAATAACTGTATACTAAAAACTAGATGGATTGGGGGGGAAAAAAAGGAAAAAAATGGATGGAGTAGAAGCAATTCCAAAATGGTGGAGTAAGGGTCTTTGGAAATCTGTTCCTTCGTCAAAACCGTTACATGTACAAAAACAAGCAAATGACTAACAACAACAAACACTTATTCAAAACTCTGGAAATTGATGAAATGCTTGCAAACACATAAGGAGAAGTTTTTTTAAAGCTTTATTTATTTTGAGAAAAAGCACAAGCAAGGGAGGAGCAGAGAGAGAAAGGGAGGGAGAACCCCAAGCAAACTCTGCATTGTTAGCATAGAGCCCAACGTGGGGCTCCAACTCATGAACTGTGAGATCATGACCTGAGCCAAAATCAAGAGTCAGACGTTTAATTGACTGAGTCACCCAGGCGCCCCCACTAGGGAGAATTTTTAATGAAAAACAGCTGAACCGTGATTAGAACAAGAGGTTTCTGGTATTTTAACTTGCTCTATTCCCATCTTCTTCTCCCAGCTCTGTGGTGGCCTCACAACCATGATGGCTTTGAAAATCAGTGGTCTAGCAGCCCCTGGAAAGAGTAGGTATACATTGAATCCCCTCAAAAGCTCTACCTCAAGATAATTGCTACTGTTTGTTCCTACAAAGCAACAGTAATCAAAACACTGTAGAACTGGCCTAAGGATAGACATTCAGATCAATCAGGTAGATTGGAGAGCCCAGAAGTAAATCTGTACATCTACGGTCAATTGACTTTCAGCAGAGGGGCCAAGACCATCCAATAGGAACAGAATAGTCTCTTCCACAAATTTGTGACAACTGCAAATCCAAGTGAAGACAAATGAATTGGGATCCCTACCTCACATCACATATAACATTATCTCAAAATGAACCAAAAACTTAAATATAAATGCCCAAATTATAAAATTCTAAGAAAAAATATAGAAGTAAATTTTTGTGATCATGGATTAGCAACGCTTTATTAGATACAACTTCAAAAACACAAGTGGTCAAATTAGATATATTAAACTTCATCAAAATGTCATAATTTTGTGCTTCAAAGGGTACCACTAAGAATGAAAAGACAGCCTACAGAATGCATGAAAATATTTGAGAATCATATATTTTATAAGGGACCTGTATCCAGAATATATAAAGAACACATTTAAATTAACAATAAAAAAGCAAATAATCCAATTGAAAATTGGGCAAAAGATTTGAATAGACATTTCTCGAAAGAATATATACAAGTGACCTCCAAACATATGAAAAGATGTTCAGCATCATTAATCATTAGAAAATACAAATCAAAACCACAAGGGGCCACTTCATACCTACTAGAGGGGCTAGTATCCAAAAGATAGACAATAGCTAGTGTTGACAAACATGTGGAGAAATTAGAACCTTCATATATTGCTGTAGGAATGTAACAGGGTGCAGCTGCTGTGGAAAACAGTCCAGAAGTTTCTCAAAATGTTAAATATACTTACCCATATAGCTCAGAAATTTCACTCCCAGGCCTGCACCCAAGAGAACTGAAAACATATGTCCATGAAAAAAATGTATTCATCAATGTTCATAGCAGCATCATTCATAATAGCCAAGAGGTGGAAGCAACCCAAATGTCCATCAGCTGAAGAATGGGTAGTGGTATACCCGTACAATAGAATAGTATTTATCGATGGAAAATAGATGAAGCCTGAAAACTTTGTACTTAGTGAAAGAAGCCAGTATTTCCACACAATGCCAAGAATGGATAAATCCATAGAAACAAAAGTAGATGAGTGCTTGCCAGAGGGAATGAGAAGTGGTTGCTAACAGGTATAGGGTTTCCTTTTGGGGTGAGGAAAAATGTTCTAAGACTAGATCATTGTCATCATTGTACAATGATTTGATTATACCAACAGTAACTGAGTTTTACATTTTAAAAGGGCACATTTTATGGTGTGTGAATTATGTCTCAATAAAAGACTTTTAAAAGGAAGCATATTTATGGGGCGCCTGGATGGCTAAGTAGGTTACGCAACCAACTCGATTCAGGTTCAGATCTTGATCTCACGGTTCATGGGTTCAAGCCCTGCCTCGGGCTCCATGCTGACAGTACAGAGCCTGTACTGTTGGGATTCTCTGTCTCCCTCTCTTTCTGTCTCTCCCCTACTCACGTGCACTCTCTCTCTCTCAATAAATAAATACAAATTTTTTATTGAACAAATAAAAAGAAGCATATTTATGAATAAGGTTCAAAAAATGTGGACTGATAGGTTATCATGCATTTTACGTTATTCAGAAGAAAAGATGAATTTCTTTGTAGAGGAGATTTCTTATTACTTTTTTGGACTTACAAAGTGTGTAAATTTTAGCTTTATTTGTAGGACACACTGGCTCACATAGGTATACAAATTTATCTGCCATCCAGTGTATATTGGAATTCTATTCTGTTTTCAAAACTAAGAGGAGGCCATTTCTACTTTCTGAAGAGCTCAAAGTGTAGACTATTGTGGTAAATATAAATCCTCTTGAGAACAACACCTCCCTTGCAGAGCCTAGAAGACAAATTGGTTTCAAAAATGGAAGATTTATTGACAAATGGAGATTAGAGTCAGTCTTTCTTTCATTATTTCAATATTAAGCATGTACATGTACAAGATAATTTTTTTGGTGGAGCTGGGAATGAAAATACTGGGTTCCTTAAGGTGCTGTCTGCCCAAAGCTCTGAAAGACTCTAAAATAGACATTGATATTTACTACCGTACTGCTGAGTTTTTGCAAAGATGTTCCATTTATAATAAAATTCACCTGTTTAAAAACAGAACAAAACAAAACAAAATTCTTGCCCTTTGGTGGAAAAGTAAGCAAGAAACAAATTGATACTTAATACTAGCTCAGGTAATGGTTGTTATTATAAAGACAAAGCAGAGTAAGACAGAAAGTTCTAGAAGGGAAAGTTCTGATAAAATGGAAAGAAGTCCTTCCAATGAGTTACCATTCGAGTTAAGACCTACTTGAAGTGAGGGAGACTGTCATCTACAAATATTTCTTAAAGGGAAGAAGAAGTGCAAAGGCCCTGAGGCAAGACTGTGCTTGACATGTCTGTGGTATATCAAGGACTGGACTGTAGCTGGAGTTCCAAGATCCAAGTGGATCATGGACAGAGATGAGGTCAGAGAGAAACCAGGAGCATGATCACGTAGGGCCCTGGTAAGAGCTCTGAATTTTATTCTAGTATCAACAGAGAAGTTAGAAGCTAGATGTTTTCTTTATTCTTCGGAGTCTCCGATGCTCGTGAAACGAATCAAAAGTTCAGTTTTTGAGGATGTGCTGCTCCATATTTTCCAAATTTCAGATAAAATCTAATTTCTCATTTCTTTAACACTTGCATATACTAAAAAAAAAATGGATGAAAACTTGAAATGCCAAATGTTTTCTTTCCAAATTGTATCACCACTTAAATCTCATACCAGCAAATCTTACTTAAAAAAAAGTCACGTAATATGTGAGAGTACGTCCAGTGATAGAGCCTATCACCAAGAGGAAATGCAGACTTCTGAGCGGATTTGCTGCAACCATTGCTCATCTACTCCCTTGGGCATAAGAAAGGTATATAGAACAATCCAGTGGTGTCTTCTTGACCTGCAAACAATTGTTTCATCAAGCAAATAAACAAAGGCAGCTGGCAAAACTGCTAGTTAATTTATCAGTGCTTGTGCTTTTTCATTGATTGCTTTATTGTTTTTGATACAAATTAGACTTTTGGAAATAAGGAATTTAATTAGTAATTCTTGGTCTAGAAAATTATCTTCCCCATGGAACAAGACAGAGAAATTAAAGACAAGTTGTATAAATAGGTGTTTACTTCCTTCCTTGATTTGGGGGGAAAAACTATAGTCTATATAGTGGGGACTCAGAAAGCACTCCCTCTCACCCCACACCACCTCAGTGTGGGCAGCGTCTCTCTCTCTCTCTCTCACACACACACACACACACACACACACACACACACACATTCTTTTTAGAGATTACTCTCATTTGTATGACTAAATTTTATGTTTATAATGTTTATTTTCTAATGTTTTATAATGTCATTTTATAACAATATTAAGAAAGAACACACTTGTATTCAAGGTACTTTTTCCTATATTGCATAGAGAACAAAGTTCTAAGCCTTGCGTGGAATGTAGATAGATTTTTTTTACAATAAATTGAATTTTTGTTCAAGAAAACTCATTACTAAGGATAATTTCTTTACTCTGAGTTGTCAAAATTGGTCTTTATTACATTCTTTGTGTTGATATTTTCCCTCTATTAATACATCAAAGTCCAATGGATAAAATATATTTTACGTTTGTGAAATGAGATAAAACTTACTTTCTGTTATTCCCACCTGAAGACTGAAGCAGTTGTTTTACTGACCTGAACTCTATCTTGGGACACACTGACTTACCGCCCAGACTTTGTCTATCAGAAGGGCAATAAAGATCTGGTTCAAGGCAGAGTGTGCGGGGATAGATAGTGGCCTCCCTTTGCAAAAGGATGTCAACTCAAGGACAATGGATATCTTAATGATACAGTGGAAGTTGCTGGAAGAAGTAAATGTCATCCTGGGAAACAATTCGAGAAAATTAGTACAATGCTTTCGATGGAAGCATTCTACATTTTACTCTCGCCCGAACCAAAGAGAGAACAAGCGTGACGCTGAGCAGTGGGTGGAGGGTTGGAACAAAGGGTGGAGAACAGAATTTTCAAAGTCTGAGGCCTCACTGAAATGGGCGACAGCTTGGTTGAGCAGAATAGAATGGGAACAGTCATGTCACATCTGGGCGGGTGGCACTGGGCAAGTTATGTTCTTCCCTGTTCTCCTCTGTAAAATAGGGAGGGCGTATTAACACCTCCTTTACTTACCTCTGTGAAAGAAATGCAAATATTTGAGGGTTTCATCCACAAGACGACATAATGTAGTCTGTTCCTTTTTTCTGTTTGTGTAAAGAGGAAAGACGGAAAATGGCTTTTTGTGACTCTCCTGGATAAATGTCTAGGGTGGTGTAAATAGGGATTGACTAGGGCCTCACTGAAGACTGATTAGGTAAAGTGATATTCATTATTGCTAATGACACCCCAGGAATGAGCTGTGAGTAAACTAATAACTAACATGAATACTTATTTTGGCAGATGATAAGCACAGGGCAATGCTGTGTCATCGAGAGAGCTGTATTCTTGTGTATTTCAAGAGAAAATCAGGATAGAGTCCAGTTAGATAATTACATGATGACTCATTAAGCCTTTGGGGCAGACAGAAAGTGTCTAACGATTACAGATGCATCACTCCAATGGAAAGGCATAAAGGGAGACACAGGTTGACTTGAGTGCATTAATATCAGTCCTAATGACCGTGTTCTGATCCTATGCATGACCTTCTCTCCCCACTCTCATCTCATCCCCAAATGTTTGTTTAATATAAACCTTGGCTGATCCTATTGATCTAGTAGTTGAGATTTAGCTAAAGAGAATATCAAGAGTAATTGAATTAGACTGATTTGATTTTGGTTTTCTTCTCTAATCAATATTTTGGGGTCCCCTTTTGGGTACCATGTGTTGTGGCAGACGTTGGAGAGTCAGCACAAATATTCCTGCCTTTGTCCTGACAGGATCATCTGGTCCATCATTTGGAGCTCCCACGAGTACTCGTGACTTGGGCTCTACATCCAAGGTAGGTCAGCTCGGTGGTGAGAGGCAGCTTATGAACTTCCATGTGCTTTTTATATCCTAGAATTGGTACATTTTGGTGCTGGTTGGAGTGGCTTCCTCTAATCTTGAGGTGTTTTTAGGTATGTCATAGAGACCTTTAGCTGTCTTTGAAATTTTCCTTTAAGTTTCCTAGGAGACAATCGGGCCACATTGGCTTAGTCATTCAATATGTAGAACTCTGAGGGGCGCCTGGGTGGCTCAGTCCGTTAAACGTCTGACTTCGGCTCAGGTCATGATTTCACGGTTCGTGGGTTTGAGCCCCGTGTCGGGCTCTGTGCTGACAGCCGGCTCAGAGCCTGGAGCCTGTCTTCAGATTCTGTGTCTCCCTCTCTCTCTGACCCTCCCCTGCTCACGCTGTCTCTATTTCTCTCTCAAAAATAAATAAAACATTAAAAAAGTTAAAAAATACGTAGAACTCTGAAAAAACGTGAAGCTATTAGAAGAAACCACAGAGAGCATCTTCAGATGGTCTTTGAAACAGTAGTTCCTGGGTTTCAGAGGTCATAAGTTCAGGGACCACTCTCTCCTCTTCAGTTTTTCTTTCAAAATCCTACCATTCTTCAAGATGCATCCTTCAAATTCCCACCATCCTTCAAATGTCTCTTTTCAATGAAATCCTTCATTGAGCATCTCTTTTTTCCTAAACCACATAAGACTCCACCCCTTTAGCCATTGTTGGATACTTACCCTAAAATTTTCCTCATCTGTTCCATTACCCATCTCCTCCTTTAAACTGGAAGCACCTAGGGGTAAAATAATTCCACACATTTTTTGTGTCTGCCCATTATTGTTCATAGTAATTTTTCAATAGGTATATCTGGAAATAATCAACTTGTTAAAAGTATACATCTGATTTTTTTTTTTTTTTTTGTGGAAAAGCTTTTTAGGTGGCTCAGTTGGTTAAGCGTCCGACTTTGGCTCAGGTCATGATCTTGAGGTTCTTGAGTTCAAGTGCCACATCGTCCCATCTTCTGTCAGCATGGAGCCCACTTCGGATTCTCCGTCTCCCTCTCTCTTTGCCCCTCCCCCACTTGTTCCCTCTCTCTTTCTCTCTCTCAAAATAAATAAACTTTAAAAAAAGCAAGTTTTTTTAGTGCCCTTGCCATTAAGAACATACTAAATGAAGACATTAATAAAGTCAAGGTGTATTTAGCAGTTACAACCTAGGATGTGTACCTTCAATCTTCATACTGAGATCAGCGATGGTAGCGTAATTTTTAGATAATGAGTTAACTTCCCACTAAAGCATAACCATTAGCACTACACTCTGAACTGGTTCGTTTTCTCCTTGACTGACTTTGCTCATACTCAGGCCGTGACCCTCAATACCAAAGCAATTTGTCACACAAGGGAGTTTTACTGCTTCTCACCTGGGCATAGTCAAAATTCCTTGCCAAATGTCAAAGCTGTAAATACTAAGAGATTGTGTAGATGTTCTTTTGGAATTTAAGACTGAACTGTGCCCTCTCTCTGTAGGTAAAACTTCCGTGTCTTCTGGTTTTCCAAGTATGAAGTGGACTGTCTCCAGCAAGAAGGTGATGGTGCACTGGGACAGATTTGAGGGAATTTGAGTATTCTCTCATTAGCCTCCAGCTTCCATTGCCAAAGCAAGTGATTTTATAATCCTTCAAATTACTTCTTTCTTCCCTCTTCTGGTCTAGCTGGTTCATGAAATTCTAACTAGCAGGATCATGTCATCCACTGAATTAAACTCTTGTTCCCAGAGTGCCTAGGTAAAAGTACACACAACTTATGTGGAATAGGTAACAGATTCACAGAGATTAATTCCTCAGATTAAACTGCTGTTGAGGAGACACGCTCAGTCCTGAGGGAATGAGCCACAGAGTGGAAAATGTTCAGGGTCTGAACGGTGCCTGGCAAGGCAGCCTCGTGTACTTGGTCCAGGAAGTTGAGGATGGGTGGAGTCCCAGAAGGTTTGTCCCCCAGGGGTGACTGACCCAAACACAATTCTCAGCTGGTCACTTTGAGGCCAGGAGAAAGATGCAAATATTAATCATGCATCTTGGATTTTGAAAAGATTCTAAATAGCTAAGGGCATGATGTCAGAGTAAAAAGAACAAAGGATTTGAAAGGGAAAATTTGCATTCCAGTCAGTGGCTCTTTCCTTAACTAGCTACTGATTACTTGAGGCCATTTCTTTATTGTAGCTGGATGATAATTTGCTCTTGTTGCCTGTGGTCCCTCCTTCAACGTTTTCTGCTATCCCAGCCTTATTCGCTGTCAAGTAACAGAGTTTCTGTACTAATTTCCCTAAGCTGTTGACTTTTAAATTAGACTTTTGCAACCCACAGCTGAGAAAATGGTTTGAGAAAAAATGTTTATGGGTCTAAAAACTCTGCTAGCTATGTGGGTTTCTCAAAAGTGGGAGAAGGAACCAGTGGAGAGGAGGGGTATTAAAACCACAAGGTAAGCGTGGGCATTAGCAGATTTGTGTGCTCCTCTTTCTTCTGGAGACGTGCAAGGTGGGTAACCAAGATTTCCTTGCACTGCCATCAAAAGCTGGGAGTAGGTTGGATGGGACACAGTTGTTTAGGCAGGGGACCTGAGACAGCACCTCAAGTTTCACCGGAAGGGCATGAGAGATAGGATGATGATGTCAAATGCCCTTTGGAAGAGAATGGCAGTAGCTGACACATTCAGTGGACCTGAAAAAAGTCTCATACTTGGAAACAGGGAGTTCAATGGTAGCAGCATGAATGAAAAAATGTTTCCGCATTTGCCAACATCAAAGGATAACAACTACCATAACTGAGGACAGGCATGTTAGTAGATACTCTGGTATAGTAGGCACATAATGACGGATAAGCAACTCCTGCACTCCATCCGCCCACTTACTTTGCTTGTACATAACCTTCCCATCTCTGCCCCCATAACGCTGGAGGAGGTAGCAGAGGAAAATTCTACGCTGACTAATAAAACTCTAAATTAACTGAGTCTGACCTGCATAGCTTTTCTACCTCAGTTAAAAATAACTCATTTTTTGTTGACTCTGTAGGTGTGTTGGTATACCAGATAGGATTTGTTATGTACAGGTCAACGTCCACTCCTCTTCTTCCTTCCTTCCTAATAGATCCCTACATTTGTTCAAGCATGAGCCCGGTTCTTCTGGTCGCATCTATCCGGGGAGGACCGCCTCAGACAGTGAATTGTGCTTGGTTGAAGCCAACCAACCTGAGCCTTTCCCCTTGGGCTGATTGGTTTCTGTGCGAGCCAATTGTGGCCAATAGGATGTGAGCATAAATCTGCCGAGGGGCTTATAGCAAAGGTTTCTGTTGTCAATGAAGCTTTGTAGAGAACGTGTTCATGTTTTGCCTCAGAATGTTGCCATACAGGCATACTATCTGTAAAATGGTTTAACACAATGATATCAGAATGGAAAGAGTAAGTTTGTTGAACTTCTGTATAACTCAGCACCAGAGATAGATGATCTC
This sequence comes from Crocuta crocuta, assembly GCF_008692635.1. NCBI lineage: Eukaryota > Metazoa > Chordata > Mammalia > Carnivora > Hyaenidae > Crocuta > Crocuta crocuta. Next base: position 8,623,771 of record NW_027527932.1, read on the forward strand.
CAGAAATTGTGTTCAACTGGTATATTTAAAAAACATGGTGAGTCATGGATTTCTGTTACCTGGACCTGAAATCATGCTAACTTTTAGTTTTAATATCATTTTTTAGGGCCCTAAATAATGTCTCTTGAGTGATTCTTCTCTGCTCTTAAAATTCAGTTTAAGACAGCCATCTTATGGTCTGGCCAGTGGGGTTGGCTTCGGTTAGATGAGAGCAATAAATAAATGAATGAGTAAATAAATAAATAAATAAATAAATAAATAAATAAATAAAATTTCTATCACACATTTTGTGCTGCATATGACCAGCTTCCTTCAAAGATGTTCGATGAGGACATTAAAAAAAAAATAAATCAAGACAAAGTCTTGCTTAATTATCTGGGAATTGTATTCATTCAACTTTACCCTAGGAGGTCTGGGAACAATTTCCCAACATGCCCAAAGAAAATAGTCTCAGCCGCAGACACAGACAGGAAAATTTCAAAGCTATTAAATTGAGTTGGTCTCCTTCTTTACTTCTGCCTGAGGGAAATTAGTCAATTGAGGGAAACATTTCAGAAAGTACACAGTTTTAAACCAAAATGTCATTGTTAATGATTTTCTATCACTGTTGTAACCTGCACTTCTACAGTAATTGCCATTCTCTGACCTACTGGTCAAATGGTATTTTTCAGTTAGGAAAAATTATGTCTCTGTCATGTATTAATAAAGCAGAGCACTGTATTCTTCAACTCACTATTCACAATTACAGATCTATATCCAGAGATGAGCCACAAGAACAAAAAGCTATCCAAATTTACTGTGCATACAAAGTCATATTCATATGCATCACTCTGTTCTCAGTAATGTTACATAAGAAATGAGAAAGAAAATGACAACAGTGTCAAATGTATAACACAGTTGAACTGGTCTCTAACACCTGACCAGCTGAAACAATGAGATTTGACACTTTAAAGTTATCAGACAGGTGAAGGACCTTTGCTAATTCACACTCAACCGCTAAAAGCCAAATGCAAATGGCATGGGCTAGATGATAGACGGTAAATGGAAAGAGCTCCCCTGTCATTAGACTTTGGGAAAGGCTAACTCCTTCTGTCAGTACCAATGAAATTCCCTTGGCCAGACGTGTTCATTTAAAAGTTTTTCAATTCTTGTTCACTCAAGGGTGTTTCACAAGTTGGAGCTTTACCATCCAGAACAAGTAACTTAAGCCAACTGTGGCTTAAAGCCTCTAGAAAGAATTAAGCTCAGAATCTTTTCTGTCATGGCTGCATTTGGAAAATCCTGTAAATATTCTGAAGGCAAGAAGTCCTATGAAAAATAAAGAATTGAAGGTAATTACATCTTTATCAATAGCCACTAAAGACGAATCAATAAGCTATGGTTTGTAAAAATGAAAAAGTGATTGGAATACATTATTTTTACTTTTTTAAGTTTATTTATTTTGAGAGAGAGAGAGAAAGAGAGAGAGAGTGAACACAAGTTGGAGAGGATCAGAGAGAGAGAAAATCTCAAGCAGACTCCATACTGTCAGCACAGAGCCCAAAACAGGACTCAAACCCACAAACCATGATACCATGACCTGAGCTGAAATCAAGAGTTGGGTTCTCCACTGACTGAGTCACCCAGGTGCCCCATAATAGGTTATTTTTCTGAGTAATTGATGATATGCAGTCACTCTGCTGATGCTTTGGGTCTACAGCAAATCTGTTTAGACAAAAATTATCATGTGAGTCATTCTGAAATTATGCCTAGAGATACTGCTTAATTACTCATCATTGAAGGTTTCCAAGCTTCCATATCTTGCTTTATCCCAGACTCTGCCCATCTCTGCCTCCTTCTGTAGGCGATTGATCAGGAGATTTTCATGCTATAGAATATTTCTCCTAGAAGCCAAGAATTTGTTTGTCTACACAGGTAAGTCAAAATGGTCAAAGAGCATTTATGGGCAACAAAATCTTTGGAAGGAGCACACACATCAGAAGCCCCAGGTACTGGTCTCAGTTTACTGTTTAGGAGCTTGGCTGGGTTTAGGTATATTTGTTCATCTCTTTCTGGGCCTCAGAATCCTTATAGAACATCTCAAGAACTATTCTGCATTCCTAATGACAATACTGAACATCTTTCCATGACTCAACTGCCCTTAGTTTATTCATGAAACTCTCAAGAGTGTGTCTGTTCTCCTTACTAATATCCCTACTATGCTATGTTGTTTCAAAGTTCAACACACACACACTCACACACACACTCACACACACACATACACACAGGTTGGCATCTTGATAATTTATCCAGTATTGTCATTCTTAGGCAATACTGAGTTAAATAAGTTCTTCAACAATAATTGTCTCATCCCACTGAAACAAATATTAAAGATATGTCATAAACTTATGAATGTAGAGAAATATATATTTACATATAGAAAATATAATGTTATTAGATAGCATAATACATGTTGCATTTATACAATTGTCGTGTGAATAAAAAAAATCGCCTGGTCCACATAAAACCCCTTGAATGAACAAGAAGTTTCTAACAGGAGTGCCAACTTCTTACCCTGGTATGAGTTTAACGGATCAAGAACCAATAACGAGAGGTCTATAAAATGCAAGATCTTTCAGGGAAGAAAATGTTCTTACTCATTGCTCTTTCTAGCAGAAACAAGATTACTTTTGTCTAAATTAAGCACAATTTCTGTTTAATTTATTACTTTGTATTGTACTTGGAAATACACTAAGCATGAAATCATCTTATAAATATAAATTTCCTTCTCCTCCAATGCTACTGATGTGACAGAGCGGAATAATGTTGAGTAGTTTTCCTGAAGAATTTAAAAGATGGAAAATGAATTGAGAGTTGACCATTTGTTTTACTTTCTAAATGACAGGCTTGTGTATTTCCACAATTTACGGGTATGAGAGGTAGTTCATTCTGAGCTAAACTTAGAGTGAAGTACCTTCTTTTTACTTTGGTCCACAGGCCTGGTAAGTTTCCAGAGGTTTTCTAGAGCTTCTTGCTCATTTGTAACATTTGATATTCTGTAATCAATTCATACTGTTATTTAAGTTTTTAATATTTAGGCACAAATATTCACTAATGTTCCTTTAAAAGAGTTAAATGATCCAAGTGTGAGAACTTGAGCATGAAATGCCATAACTGAGAGAGGTTCTTTTGATTAAACTACTCCAAAGTTATGTAATGCTAGTTTCTTCTTGGGTCTCAATATTCTTATCAACAAGATAGAGTTAAAGCCTATCTGTTCCCTGTCTGTTCCTCAGGAATATTGGGCAGAAACTCTATCAATTTTTAAAAAATAACTTATTATCACTTGCAGGTACAGCTGTAGAGGCAGGCCACCATGAAAGGAGAACTTGAGCTTGAATGAAATGATAATCATGTGTTTTTAGAATTACAGGTAGAGAAAAATATGACAGGAATGCAGAATTAAATCAGGCAGTAAATAGTTTTGTGGAATACGTTTTCAGGTGGTGAAAGAACTCATATAGGGATTGTCAGAATCTGTTGAAATAGAGCAGACGAAAAGTGAGGAAATAAGTAAAAGTACAGCTTGAACTAAGGGTAATATGGGCAGCTGAGCCTAGTCATGCAAGGAATTTGGTCCAGCTGTTGACCTGTGTAGAAATACACTATGGGCATAGAGCTTGGGTCTTCCATCTGATTTCCGGTCTCTGACAAATATAAACCATATCTTGTGGCTATCTATGTTATCTCAGTTCTCTTAAGATGATAAAGTAGGTTTCCTCATCTCTAACTTGGCCCATTAGGCAACTCGAGGTTAGATGTAAGACTCAACTCTTATGGTAAATCTGATTCCCTTAATTGGGTAAATGTTTCACAGTCTGGAAAGACTTGGGTGAACATTGAAATGATGAAAGGAAGGATTATGCATACTTTGAATATGAATACTTTACATCAGATTTAATACAATAAGTGTGTTTGTAATGTTTCTGATAATTTAGGATTTTAGGGAATTTGATTTTAATATTAAAGCTATGGCTTTAAGTTAATAAGCATAAGAAATTTGATTATAGTCATAAACATTTTGAAAGAGGAACTTGATAGTCACTATATGCGTTCAATTACTTCTTTGGTTTACAGGAATGGCTTAAGTACTTGGAAAGGCTCTTTTGTTGGTAGGGCCATAAACTTGCATTGTCAAGCACTTGAAATGCATAAAGAGGAAATCAAATCTATTAGACTGACACAGGAATTTAGAATTTTAATGAATCTCAGTTACATTAAAAAAGTGTTAAAATTTTTTTTTCTATACAATCTGAGTGAATCAAATGTTAATCAGGGAAAGGAGAATAGTACTTATTTTACTAAGTTTATAAAAGCATAATATGTGTATAATGAACTTAAAGAAATAAGGAAAAATATATATGGGATTTATAACTTTTTAATAAATTAAATAATAATTTAAGGCACAGCAGCTCTACAAGTTCTTTCTGTGCCTTTCTATCCTGAAAGGTAAACAGAGCAAAAAACAGACTCTTTAACTATAGAGAACAAACCAGTGGTTGCCAGAGGGGAGGTACCTGGAGGGGGGGAATGGGGGAAATAGGTGAAAAAGGTTAAGGGAACACTTATCACAATGAGCACTGAATAATGTATAGAATTATTGAATCACTGTGTTGTACACCTGAAACTAATATAACATTGTATGTTAATTATAGTGGAATTGAGATTAAAGAAAATATTTTAAATTTAAAAAATTAAAATATATACATAGGANGCAGTCAACTTCCTGGGAGGCCTTGCATGCCCACAGTTACAATCTAACATTTACACAACATTCCCTATGATGCTTCATATTCTACTCCTCTGCTCCCAACTTTACCTTTTCTCCTGTTGATGGACTTTTGGGGTGATGATGGGGTTTGGAGTTGGTGGCCAAGAAAGAATTCTTGAAGACATCTTCGGTGCACAAAAGGTGATTTTATTAAAACATGGGGACAGGACACATGGGCAGAAAGAGCTGTGCAGGGGTTGTGACTGGTAACTGATTATTATTCACCCTCAGGTTGGGAGGGTGTCAGGGATAGAGTACGTCTCTAAGATATTTTGGAAACAAGGTTTCCATGACTTTGAGGGGCTGGCTGTTGTTAGGAAAACACCATTGATTACCACCTAATAACACCTCAATAATGAGGCCCTTCAGATGTATATCAGGGGCTGTAAGCTTGGAGTATGATTGCCAGCACATACCTTCGGGGTGTTGAGATAAAGGATGTTTCCAAAGGAATTTTTCTATGTTAAAATAGACTCACAGAATCCTGGGGGGATAAGGATAATGTTAAGCCAAAATTCCCTATTTTTCCCTAGCAAAGTGTCGTCATCGTCATTGAGGCAGCTGACGTCCCTAGAGGGAGGTCCCTCAGCCTATTTCAAGGGTTTGTCAGTGGGCTGTAAGCGGTAAGGGAATTTAATCTTTCTTTTGCCTTAGTTTCCCACATCATCATGGCAAGCACTTAAATACCTTCCTTGCTTGGGTAGCCAGGAGTGTTTGAGGAATATCACACATATTCCGCCTTAGGGGGATGGTGGGGGAGGAAGAAGGTGCTGGTTTGTACTTTGCCCTCAACTTGCCTTATGTTCCTTCATCACTGTTGACTCACCCATCTTTGTTATTTGTTTGTTTATCTATTTCCCCTAATACAGCGTAAACTCTGTGACATCAGCGTTTATTTTGGGAGGAAGTGGTTTATTTTGCTTACAAACACGTAAGTAAGGTGCCTGGCACACATTAGGATTAAGTCAGTAATTGTTTAATTGATGAGAACATGAACACACATAGATCGGCTTCACGTTTGGAAGATATAAAATTACTTAGCTAGACCATGGGATCTGGAATCATCTTTCTTTCGGTTATTCATTTTGCTTGCTTGTTTCTTAACTTCCTTCCGGTCTCACTTCAGAGGTCACCAAGAAGTCTATCCTGACTTTCCCAACGAAAATAGCACCTTCTGAACTGCTCTATTTTCCTCCCTGCTTTTAATTTTTCTCTACAGACTTTTCACCACCTGACATGATATCGTGTATTTATTTGTTTTCTGACTCCTCTAAAGTGTAAAAATGATGAAGACAAAGCCTTTTTTCTCTTGCTCATAAATATTTACTCCACACCTAGAACCCAATTCACACCCAGTCAATATTTATTAAAGGAAGGAGTGAATGAATGAAGGAATGAATGAAGCCATGACCTGCCCTTTGCATTCCAGACACACATTTCTAAGAGTCTAGTAAATACCACCAAAAGAATGTTTTACCTACAGTGCAACAAGTTTTAAACTAAATTTATTGATTTTTTTTCCTTCCCTGTTCTTTGATTTGGTTGTAAGTATCCCTGAGACTAGAAATCACACACCATCTTGGCTTCTTCCACTCACCTAATTTCCAATCCATAGATGCCCCAAGTCTTGCGGACATCGTCTGTCTTACTTTTGCTCCATCCCTACTGACGTTACTTATTTCAAAGGTCACAGAAGTGTTTCCACTTGTCTCCTCTTAAGCTTTTTGTAATTCATCGTTTCCACATTCCCAAAGTTAGATTCCTGAACTTCAACCCTCAGTTTTCCCTAAAATCTCCACTGACTCTTAACTGATTTTTACTTTGTGAGACAGACATTCTAAGCTGTTTACAATCTACTCCCAAGCAAATGTCTTGTCTGGACTTCATGTCATGTCCTCTGTCATCTACATTCAGGCCAGGACTTTTCAGATTTGCATTTGGGCCAACAGCAGAATCACCTAGAACACTAGTCCTTGGACCCCAATCCAGACCTATTGATCAGACTCTCCAGACAAGCAGCCCTGGGAATCTGCATTTTTAATAAGCTGTCCAGGCCATTTTTAGGCACACAAACATAATCACCCTGGATTAGAAACTGCTCAAAAGAACTCTCTGCTCTCTGTGACTGCACGTTCTTTTTGCCTAGAATGCTTTCTTACTCCGCAGACCAAGATTATTATATTTCTTCCTCTATTTCCCCTACTTGCACTTACAGCACCCCCTTTGGGGTATTCATTCTTTCTTTCTCTATGTTTCTGTTGAGTCATATCCTGTTCATGCATATAGCCTCATCCCTAGCATGTTATTTTTCACCTAACAGGTCTTCAATCAATGTTTGTGCAACTGAATTTTTTAAGTGCTCCAAGGTAGTTGAAAGCTAAGACACTGTTAAATCACAGGAGAACATGAGATTAATTCACCCTGAGTGTGTCTGGCAATGATTTCACTGGTTTGCTTTTATCATTTTTGTGTTGCTAGATAACAGAGAAGTCTCTAGGTGCAATTAGCAAGCACTTTTTCCTTAACGAATACGAATGTAGATAGCCTGCAGACTTCAGAAGATTGAAAGCCAACTTCGACACAATAGTCTCCATATTTTCTCTTTTAAAAACTTCGTATCTCTATGTGCAATGCAAGCATTTTCTTTGATCAAAACTATGCGAACCATTACATTTTGTTAAAGATTATTTTCAGTAAATTTTCCCTGAGCTAAACATTAAAGAATAAAAAGGATTCCAAAGACAGAAATCATGATTAGGCAGCCTAGACAGAGGGAAAACAAAACAAAAAAACAGAAGCAACTTTGGGAAACAATGAGTAACTATAAAGCCATACTTAAAGAAATAATTTATATAAGAGGTGGCTGGTGAATCACTATAGTTATTCTTCCAAAGGATTGTCTGGCTTCTTTATGCTTTGCCAATGAGGTAACACTGTGTTGTTTTCAAGGTGAAACATACCTCCCCACCTCTTTGGAAATAAAAATGGCCATCACTATGACTAGGCAAATGGCATTTGCTCCTGGATCTGGCTTATGATTTGGGGAATGCAGTTGGGAATGAATTGGAAGAAGTGAAGAACAGCAATGCTTCCTTCTGTTGGCTCAGGGAAGCTCAAACTGGTATTGAAAAAGAAAGCAAGTGTCATTTTCATGGTGATCACATCAGCAAACGGAAGAGAATTTTTCACAGTCTCCTTGAAATAGACTCTAAAAATGTCATTTATAATCTATGCACTTGCTTTAGACTGTAGATTTGAAAGTTTTCCATTGGGGGGCACCTGGGTGGCTCAGTCCATTGAGCAGCTGTCTTCGGCTCAGGTCATGATCTCACAATTCCTGAGTTCAAGCCCCACATCGATCCGGTCACTGCTATTGCCTTAGATCCTCTGTCCCCCTCTCTCTGTACCCTCCCCCAACTTGCTCTCTCTCTTTTTCTCAAAAATAAATAAAATTTAGAAAAAAAGGTTTGTGTTAGAGAAATAAATTATATTATACACATAAAAATTAGATAGAATGAAAGTAGTTATTCCCAAATATTTTACTTTATTTCTCAGACCAAATCCATCAAAAGTCTATCTGTGTAAATTTTGGGGAAGAGAAGGATATACTTTTAACCCCCCATCTTATAGTCTAATTGCTGTGGCTTCTGTGACCATAATATTATACATATGTGGGAAGGATAATTTTATTTAACAGGTATCATATTTGTAAATGTGGAAGGGAGAAAAGACGATCTTTTTTCAAGAAAAAATAAGCAACATAAAAGAGAGATGATACTAATTAGTATTAATATATTTGGAATCAACACATGACAAAAAAAATAGGAATTCCACTGTTATGCTAAGGAAAAATTATTCGTGACATTTGTAAAATAATGGTAAGGCAGATTTTATTTAGGGACTACCACTGTGGTAACTCTATGGATCACTGCAGTGGGGTATTGCAGTGTGGGAGAAAGATTGGGTTCAATTCCAAAAACAACAAGGAAAAGTGAGAATTTACAGCCAAGGAACAATGTAGGGAGTCAGTGGATGGAAAATTCAAAGAGAAAACATCAGCGATGAAGAGCGATTCTGGCTAGCCCAACCTAACAGGATTCTTCCAGAAGGCAAGCAGGTGGGGGGTGGGGGGATGTGATTAAGGAGATGGGGGAGAAGGGATGATGAAGAACCCAAATCAGTATCAAGAGTGATCAGATAGGAAGGGAAGGGGATTCTAGGTAAACTGATGTAGAGGGACTCTTGCTGAAAATGGACAATGCAGAGATGAACATGGAAACTCAAAACTCAGGACCTAGTTGAGAAAAAAGTTCATAGAAGCCTGACCAGAGTTTGGTCAAGGATAAAAATCTTTGTCAGTTAAAAAATAACAATTGTTGGAAACTTTAAAGGTTTATCCCAGTTTCCCATATAACCCTTATTTTTTTCCTACCTCAGCTTTGCAAATATTTGCTTGTTAAGGGGAAAAAAAAGGATAAAATTGATAATTATATAAAATGTTGGAAGCTATTGCCTTTTTTTTTTTAAATTTAAGCTTTAATCAGTTAACACACAGTGCAATATTGGTTTCAGGAGTAGAATTCAGTGATTCGTCACTTATGTACAACACCCAGTATGGATCATAACAAGTGTCCTCCTTAATATCCATCACCCATGTAGGCAATCTCCCACCCACCTCCCTCCATCAACCCACAGTTTATTCTCTATCATTAAAACTGTCCTGTGGTTTGTTTCTCTCCCTTCTCTTCTTTCCCCACCCCCTCCCTCTCCCAACTACCCAGCAATTTCCTTTTAAAACTATCTTTCCATCAGTGACCACCAACCAAAATGCTGAGGGCTGATGGTCAAAAACTGTCAAGCATTTCTCACAAAGAAGACTTCATTTTCAAACTACCCTACCTTACTATTGTTCTATTCTATGGAAAACTATTTCATAGTTTTGCGCCCATGTTTTTGTTCAAAAAAAGTAGTTCCTTCTTTAAACTCAGAATTAATATAGCAATGTCCAAAAAATTAAAAGAAACAAATAAAGCCCTCTATTTCCAAGATATGAATTTGATCAGAATTAGTTAAAAGATTTTGTTCTTTCACTGTCTGATGGATTTATTCAACAAATATATTTTTGAGAACTTATTTTTGTGTCAGGCACCATTTTAGGTCCTAAAATCACAAGACTAATGAGATACAGGGGCTAATATTACTACGTTTATATTCTACTAGGGGAAAACAGTACCACTTAAGATCATTATAATACAGCATGATCTATGTAGTAAGAGCAACATGTGCAAGGCAAGATGCCCCAATGGTAGTTTGTAATTTCCTGAAGATTCATGGGGGTTTAAGCTATCATGACTTTTTTTTTAATCAATTAGCACATAATCTAATATTTTCCCTTTAAAAAGAATGCAGTTTGATAGTATCTGAGAGGATCTGGTGAGCTTCTGCAACGATTCATAGAAGGTACATGATGTGCTGATAGGTAACTGTTTTGTTTGTTTTGTTTTGTTTTTAGCCTCTCAGCTCAGGATAGGTTTGACTATTATATAATCTTAAGCTCTTTTTATTCATTGTTGGCTAGATTTTTAATAAATATTGAAGGATAACATATGCAATAAAATGCACCCATTTTAAATGTACAGTTCAGTAAATTCTGACAAATAGATGTGACATACTCACAATCAAGATATAGAATGCTGGGGTGCCTGGGTGGCTCAGTTGGTTAAGCGTCCAACTTCGGCTCAGGTCATGATCTCGCAGTTTGTGGGTTTGAGCCCCACGTCAGGCTCTGTACTGACAGCTAGCTCAGAGCCTGGAGCCTGTTTCAGATTCTATGTCTTCTCTCTCTCTGACCCTCCCCTGCTCATGCTGTCTGTCTCTCTATCTCTCAGAAATATTGAAAACATTAAAAATTTTTTTAAAAAGATATAGAATGCTTCTATCACCTCGAAGACTATTCTCATGCTCCTTTGACGTATATGACCCCACTCTCTACTTTAGGTAATCAGTGATCTGGCTTCAATCACTATAGATTAGTATTCTAAAATTTCATGTAAGAGAAGCATTCAGTGTGTACTCCTTCTGGCTTTGTTCATTCAACATGATGATTTTGAGGTCTCCCATGTGGTTGTATATATCTGTAATTGCTTTGAAATGCTGTGTATAATTTCATTACTATATCACACTTGAGTCTTACGAAAAGGGTCTTATGAAGTTGTCAAATGCTGTGTCTTATAAATGTCAATTAGGTCTATTTGTTTGATGGTGTATAAAGATATCTCTGTATCTTTATTTTTGTCTACATTTTCAATAAATTTCTAAGAGAAGACTTTAAAAATATTTAACTCTGATTCTAAATTAGAATATTTCTCCCTTTTTTGCTTTATGGATTTTGAAACTTTATTAGTTGTACATACTTTTATGTATATTGTATCTTCTTGGTAATCATTTTATTATTGCAAAATATCCCTCTTTATCCCTGATAATATTTTTTCTCAAAATCCACTATTTTGATGTAACCATGTCTACTTTCTTTAATTCAGTGTGTACTATTTCTTCATACTCTTTAACTTTTAACTTGTTTGTGTCTTTATATCTAATATGTTTCTTGTAGAAAACATAGCGTTGGTTCTTTCTGTTTTTATCAGTTTTAACAATTTCCACTGTTTAATTGGGTGACTTAGTTGATATTTGAAGTTATTATTGATAAGATAGAGTTTATTTATTTAAAAAAATTTTTTAATATTTATTTATTTTTGAAAGAGAGAGAGAGACATGAGTGTGAGCAGGGGAGGGGGCAGAGACAGAGGGAGACACAGAATCCGAAGTAGGCTCCAGCTCTGACAGCTCAGAGCCTGATGCAGGATTTGAACCCAAGAGCCATGAGATCATGACCTGAGCCAAAGTTGGACGCCCAACCGACTGAGCCACCCAGGCGCCCTTGATGGGGTGGAGTTTAAATATATCACCTGTTTGACTCTCATTTATCCCCTAGTTTTACTGTTGTTCTGTTATTATTTTACTGCATTCTGGGGTTTATCAACTATTTTTAGCACTCTATTTTATTTCCTCTATTGGCCTCTTAGTCATACCTCGTTTGTTTGTTTTTGATAGTTGCTGTAGTAATAAAAATAGTCCTCCTTAACTTACATCATATTTAAAATTAATATAGTGTCACTTCATACTTCATACCTGATAATTTTTCTTATTTCTCCTCATCATATTTTTCACTTTCATATCAAAGGAATAACCTATAATAGTCAAAAATTTTTTAATATTTCTCCATCATTTTTACTGTTGCTGTAACTTTTAAAAACTTTTATTTGTAGTATAAGCCCTTTCTGTGTGGTATTCTTTTTGTTTTCAATGGAAATTTGTTCTACAAAAACAATTACAAGAGGAACAGTTAGCCATCATTATGTATTCACTTATTTTCCATTTCCAGTGCTTTGTGAATTCATATCTACCCAAGTTTTCATCTTATCTAATTTCTCTTAAATCTGACAAAGACTTTTACATTTTGTGTAGTACAGATCATTGATGCCATATTCTTTCAGCTTTTGTTTGTCTAAAACTTTTTTTTATTCATCCACATTTTTGTAGGGTATTTTTATTGAGATAGAATTCTGTGTGGCTTTCCCCACCCTCCTTTTAACAGTTTACTAATGCTATTGTTCTCTTGCTCCCATTGTTTATTATAAGAAATTAAGCATGATTTTTATCTTTGTTTTCCTGTATGTAATGTGCCTCCACTCTCCTCTCCCAGCTCTTTTCAAGATATCTTTTATTCTTGTTTTCAGCTGTTTGATTATTATGTGCCTAGCTGTGTAATTCTTGGTTGTGTTTTGGATTTGTAAGTTGATAGTCTTCATCAAACTTGAGAAAATTTTGGTCATCATATATCAAGTACATATTCTGCCTTATTCTCACTCTTCAGGAATTCTAGATCTATTGGATCATTTATATTATCATTTATGTCCATAAGGATCTTCTCTTTTTTACATCTTTTCTTCTCTCTGTTTAGACTGGTCAATTGTTTTGAGGCTTCTACAATTTAGTGCCTCTTGTTTGCCCTAACGCCAAACTGCTTTGATGATCATTGAGGGAAGTTTTGTTTTATTTCTGCGATTGTAATTTTGGTCCTATAATATACACTTGTTTTCTTCCTTACCGTTTCCTTTTCTTTTCTGAGGTTCCTTATTAGTTCACTCATTATGGCTATAATTTTTGGATATATTTCTCTTAAATTGTTGGAACATTTTTATAATAATGACCTAACACCTTTATTCTGCTAAATATAACATTGGGGAAGTCTTACGTTAACTTGCTATTGATCCTTTTTTTTCTTGGGTATGGATCAAATTTTCCCGTTTCTTTGCATGGCTAGAAATTTTTATTGTTGCTTCCTGAACATGGTGGTGACATATTTTAGAGATTTTAGTTTCTGTAACTTTGTTCTGAGGAGAGTTGATGTTTGCTCTGATGGACAATTCCATTACTGGCTGATTTATTTCAACTTTGATAGCCTTACCTTTATATATTTCAGGTTTGGTGTCGTGGAAAGCCCTGTACCATTTTTGGTTAGCAGAACTTGACTTCCCAACAGTATTCTGTAGATTTCATTGGTGTTTGTTGTCAATCTTTTTAGAGTAAATCTAGAGTAGAACTTAGTCAAGGTCATAGTTTTTACTCCTATAGTACCTCTTTTGTTGGTGTCTCTCCTGTTTAAAAAATGATTAAAGGAGACAACTTAAATAATACAAATTTTATTTAATGCCTCATAATGCGAAGGGTCTCCCTTCTGAGAACTTGTAAAAGCGAGCTGAAGGCAAGAAGCTGTTATAAGATGAAGAATAAAGCATAAAGAAGAGACAAATAGCGAATATATAATTGGCTGGGGCCACATAGTCATCTTTGTTTTGGGTGAGAAGGCCCAGAGTTGGTTTGGCATGTGGGGACTGGGCTGACTAGATATACCGTGCTTTTGCTCCAATGGAGCATTGATAGGGCCATGTGGCTATCTAGGTTTTGTTTGGCTGATGTTGCATCTTGGGTGAGAGTGGCTCCATCTTGAGCCAAGAACTTTATTTTGACAGTTGGATGGCCTGTGTTAATAAAGTCTTAACATGTCTCTCCAATCTGGAATTCCAATGGCCCCCACACTGATTGATCAGTGGGAGCTGTGCTTGACTCTCAGCTCTGTAGACACTTTAATGTGCCCATGTCAAAAACAGGCCCTTGGACAAGACCTCAAGGGGATCTCCACTTGGGTTTGGGAAACTTCCCCTAAATAAATATCTCCCTACTCTTGGTGCCTTCCTTTGCTAACTGAAGCTATGTTAGCTATTGTAGACCCTGAGTTCCGTGTCCTGAGCTCAGTGGGACCATTGCACTCCACATGCTATATTTGAGTCAGGAAACTGCTTCAAGTATTTTGTATAGTCGTGTGTCTGCTTATGGTAGGAGGTTTAGTCTAATGTAAGATAACTGATCATAGCCCATAATAGACGGCTGGTTAAATTGAAAAAAATTACATTGAGTTTGAATTTCAACATCTTTAATTAAAAATTTGATAGGGCTTGATAACACGGTTTTGCTGCAAAACTACTTTTACACTCAGAACAAAGCACTAGCAAGAGATATTTTTCCTGACTACCAATCTGACCCTCCAGTGCCAAGTAAACACACCTCTACTTCCCCATAGAATAGTGAGAACTGGGAGAAAGAGGTAGGAAAGAGAAAGAATCCATAAGATTTTCTTTTAATTTATCTGACACAAGAAGAACAGAGACTTCTCTCATGTGACATGGCATATGGAAGAACTCAATCACAAATAATCATAAAGGGGGAGGGTGTCTCTCATAGAATTCCAAGATGGAAGCCTTCTGTGAACAAATGATGGTGTGTTGGAGGTATGTGGTGTCCTTTTAATTTTATATAGGCAACAAATGTGTCCAAGATGGAGGGCCATACATTCCTCTGTGAACCTCTCCCATCATTATTTCTGTTTGCCAGGACTCCCGTAGTGAAAGATGTTCCACATTTTAGCTAAAATGTCTTTACCATATTCCTAGACAGTTTACAAAGTAAATGTATACTATGTATATGTACTCATTTCCTATTGCTGCAGTAACAAATTATCACACATTTAGTAGCTTAAAGCAACAACACAAATATATTATAGTTCTAGAAGTCAGAAATGTTAGCATCCAGGTGGGTGGCATCCAGGGTGCCTTCCTTCTGGAGGCCCGAGGGCACAATCTGTTTCCTTGCTTGTTCCGGTTTCTAGAGGCCACCCAAGCAGCTCACAGACTTCTTCTCACATCATTCCAACCTCCCCTCACCACACTCCTTTTCTGATCTTGACCCTTCTGCTCTCCTCTTATAAGGATTCCTGTAACTACATTGGGTTCACCTAAATAATCCAGGATTCTCTCTCCAATTCATGGTCTTTAACTTAGTCATACCTGCAAAGTCCCTTTGTGATATTACAGGTTACAGAGACTCAGGCATGGACATTCTTAGGAAGCCGTCATTCTGTCTAGAACAGTATAAATATGTGTTTGGACTAATTACATACCAGTTTCTTTTTTACTTTTTTATGTTTCTTTATTTCTGAGAGAGAGAGAGACACAGACAGAGCACAAGTGGGGGCAGGGGCAGAGAGAGAGGGAGATGCAGAATCCGAAGCAGTCTCCAGTCTCTGAGCTGTCAGCACAGAGCCAGAGGCGGGGCTTGAACCCACAAACCAGGAGATCATGACCTGGGCTGGAGTCAGACACTTAACCGACTGAGCCATCCAGGTGCCCCAAATACCAGCTTTCATACATTATCATTTTCACATACAATCGTCCACACACATTAACAAAGGTGCCCATTATTTTTGGATCTATGGTTGGAATCATTAGATATTGTTGAATTTAAGAAATCAGAAACTTCTAGAAGTTTGAGGATTTTTCCTCCAAATATCCCTTTGATGTGTAACAAGTTAGTGAGGGAGGAGAAGATGGAAGGTGGTCTTACAACTGAACTCAAGATTTTCTTTAACAGATTTTTAAGTCTGTATCTTCTCAAATTTTTTCTATAGCAAGCAAGGTATTTTAATAAATTTTCAAAAAGTTAAAAATGTAAAACTGTACAAACTCTATATTTCATCTATTTAGAAAGAAGATTATTCGCACCTTCCGTGTCATTTTGGAAGAGAACTGTTTGCAGAGTATCCTGTGAAAGTCTCTTTGGCTTGTCATTTAGTAACAGAATCACAAAGATTATTTTTAGAACAATATAAAGATTTCCAAGCATGAAGGTTTGCACGAATTTAAGACTCCACACTATAATATATATCTTGTTCCCAAACCAAGCACAATATTATGTTTTCATATTAGTTAATGATTAATCATGCTTTTTCTTCATAAACTGACAATAAATTTTAAAAAATTGATAATTTGTTAAAAAGGAAATGTCAACATTTGTCTTCTTATTGGATAAACATTAAAGATTTTATTAAATGAACGGTGTAATAAAATCTGTAATATCATGCTGATCTAAAATTAAACCTTTTAACCTAAAATCCTTCCCTATCACACTCCATAAATTGTCTAAGAGGGAACATAAGATTTTGTTATTATGAAATAGTTTGTGAGTTGAGCAATATTAGAAATGCTAACATGTGAAATTCAGGGAGCTCAGAAGAAAGTCTTGAGTTCAGCTGGGTAAGGAAGTCTCCCTGGAGAAACTAAGCACTGAGCTAATTGTGAAAAGATAAACAGGATTTACCCCAGCATAAGGAGAAGGGAAGAGAGAAGGGACATCATTGCAAGCCAAGAAGATGGCATGGGAGAAATCAATAGTGAGCTGCTATTTCTAGACTGAAGAAAATCGATGTGGTAAAGTTTACAAAACGAGACTGGAGAGGTCAGCAGGGAAAGATCATGGAAGACATTACATACCACATGAAGAACTGGACTTGATGCCCTCGTGAAAAGAGGCTGAAGAATCAGGAGGGAGATAAAAGACTTCTGTGGTTCTGATGGATCTCTCTGGAAGCTTTGTGAGGGAGGGATTGTAAAGAATGGGTCCGGGACATCCATCCTGGATGTGGAAAGCTAGTGAGATGAGAGATGCAGAGGGAGAGCTCAGGAGACTCTTAGGAGATGGTGTGGGCGATGGTCCATGATGAGTTAGAGTGAGAGTGCTGGTGAAGAAGTAAGAGAAGGCTCTCAGTTTCCTCTGTGGATTCCATTGAGTGAGGAAGCAAACTCAGGATGAAGATACCTTAAATTAGGTACTGTGGAATATCCAGATGCCAAGAGGTAGCTAAAAACATGAGAGGCGGATGAGATTACCCTGAGGGAACATTGAGGAGAAAAAAGGAGAGGCCAGCTTTAGGGGGGCTGATGGGTGCAGAGCACAGGGAAGAGGCAAAGGGAGATGGGCGATGAGAGAGAGGAGAATCAGGGGAGCCCGGCGCCACAAGCTGACATACATGGTAAGCGCTTATGTGTCAGGTGCTCTTGGAAGACTTGACACTCACACAGACCCATTGAATGTTCATAACACACCTAATCACAGTTTACAGATGAGGAAACTGTGGAAGAGTGTGAAAGTAAATTCCCCAACATCACACAGCTGTCAATAGGAGGGTTGGAATCCCAGCGGGGGCAGCCTGGTGCTAGAGTCTCACTCTCAAGGAGAAGGGAGCGGCCAGCACTAAAAGGCAGCCAAGAGGTACAGTAAGAGAGGCATGAACAGAGCTATTGAAGTTTGCACCTAGGAGTAAGTCACCACAGGGTAACTTCAATACCAGCAGTTTGGAAGGAAGAGGGGAGAAAGCAGATATGGTAACACATGGGTGAGGGGAATGGTAGAGTCATAAGTACTTATTGGAGATAGTCATAGACATAATGTACCTTTACATTTGCATTGCACAGATGTTTGAGTGCTTAATGGGCTATGATGTTAAATTAGACAAATGTGGCCCCTGGCCTCATAAAGTTTGTGTTTCAGCACCTGTAACCTCACAATTTATAATTATTTGAATTTATTTGTTCATTGCCTATGGGAAGAAATCAATCATTCGATGTTACGGACATTGATTGTTAAGGAAGATGCTGTCTAATCTGAGATCTGAGAGGCTGCAAAGTGCTTGCTGGTTAAAGAGTCAGGGGAAAATTTTCCAAAGTGAGTAAAGGAAAAGTCTTCAAGGCCATTCAAAATGAATTTGGCACTTTGAAGAAATAGCTTTAAAAAGAAGGAGGAGGAGGAAGAGGAGGAGGCGGAAAAAGCCAGCGTCGTTGGTCCATAGTGATTTAGCAGAAAGGAAAAATGCCTGGAGGTTGGACCACCAGACAAAAAGACAGAAGATTCTGGAGTCTCACTGCATGATGCAAAGCTGTGTCTTATTCCAATTACAACCTGAGTTGGTTGACCTGACTCGGGTTACATATTTAAGATATTCCTGTGGTTACTGTATAGAGATGGAACTGAAAGACAAAAGTGGAAATGAGAAGATGAGGTGTCTGAGGCTTGAGATGATTTGGGTCAAGTGTGACACCATAGACGGGAGAAATAAAACACAGCAGGAGTAAAAACAAGGGTGTAAATTATTATACTAAATGCACGTGGCTGGATTCTTTTTGCAAAATTAAAGAATCTCATATTTGGTTCAGAAGCAAAGTCCAGCTCTATGCTGTTCACAAGACACACATAACGTCAAGTAACAAAGAGGAATAGACAATGCAGGGGTAGTCAGGGTTACCAGGAAAAGTTACCAGGTCATAAGAGATCAGAAATTGTGACAGTAATATCAGAGAGATGGGATTTAAGGCCAGAGCTATTGATGTGACAGAAGTTAAAAATGCACAGAAGTTATCATTCCCAAAGAAAATATGGTCACCATAATCTTTTCTGTATGGATGGGGTTTAGGACATGCTACCCCCAAGATATGTCGCCTTGATATGTTGAATATCTTATTTTTAAACATTTATTTATTTTGAGAGAGATAGCTAGAGAGTGAGTAGGGGAGAGGCAGAGAGAGAAGGAGAGAGAAAGAGAATCCCAAGCAGATTCCGATGTGTCAGCTCAGAGCTCAACTCAGGGCTCTATCTTAAGAACCTTGAGATCATGACATGAGCCAAAATCAAGAGTCTGATGCTTCACAGACTGAGCCACCCACTTGCTCTGGCGTACTTCTTAGACTGAAGGAATTTGTGAAAATGACAAAAGAGGAAGGTCACTCTGACCTCCCCCTGACCACCTTCCTCTCTGAAGGCATGAGATCAATCTCCCAGGTGAAAGTATTCTCAGGGCACCTGGGGGGCTCAGTCGGGTGGGCAGCCGACTTCGGCTCAGGTCATGATCTCATGGTTTGTGGGTTCGAGCCCCATGTTGAGCTCTGTGCTGACAGCTGAGAGCCTGGAGCCTGCTTCGGATTCTGTATCTCCCTCTCTCGCTGCCCCTCCCCTGCTCACGCTGTCTCTCTCCCTCTCTCTCTCAGAAATAAATAAAACATTAAAAAAAGAAAGAAAGAAAAAGAAAGAAAGTACTCTCCTTGTGCAGGGAGGAAGAGAGACATCCATATCACCAGAGGCAGGGGCTTGGAGGGCCAAGAGGCTGTGTACGCAAACATTACCACCTCTTCATCATTTACTCCCCCTGGGCCAAGCCTCTTTGTCTCGTCAATTCTTCCCAAGTTTATTAGTTCCTTGTCTCAAAGGAGGTATAAAAGTTTCTGCCTTTTGCCACCTCTTCGGATCTTCATGCTCTTGTGAAGGCTCCCATGTGTATGTAAATATTTAATAAAATACGGACACTTTTTCTCCTTTAATCTGTCAGTTTAATTTCCAGACCCAGCCAAGGGCCTGAAAGAGATGAAGGAAAACATTTTCCGTATCTATAGAAACAAACTACAACAGTATTCACGGAGGAAACTCCTTAGAAATACAAGAGGACCAGATAAAAGCACAATGGTAATGGGATATTTTTAGCATACACTTTCAGAATTTGACAGATTTCTATATTTTATTAAAATGTACAAGAAGATACAAAATGAGAATTAGCAGTTCTCCTTTATAGCTTCGAACTCTGAGTCTCTGCCAAGTTCCAAAGAACGTAGAGATATAAACCCATTACCCACGTATAGCGAGGACACCGCGACATTTACAAATGCCAATTTCCACGGAGGTGGGAAATGAAATTTCCCAAACCAGGAGGGTCAGCTCTGCAGGCCCTGGAAGAACAGGAAGCGTGTGGAGCGCACAGTGGGGGCAGGGCATGGGAAGGAGTGGTTTGGAACCAGAGAGACATCGCCCACACAAAAGGTAGGGCCCTCGCTGAGGGGGAAATACTGTCAAGTGAAATCCGGAGGTAGATTTTGACACCCCGTCAGAAAAAGGAAGAGCCCTGAAGGAGGGAAACCGGAGGGGCAGTGCTGAGAAAGAGTCACACAAGACTGAAGTGCCTTGCAGGCTCATTGGTGCAGGGAATGGAGGGAGCAATCAATGGAAAGGAAGAATCCTAGGTAAAGCCTATCACGGAAATAAGGAACAACAATAACACTTATTTGTCCAAAAAGCCATCTTGTAAAGAAACCAAATGTTTTTGTTCCAATAAGAGAGGGCATTTTTGAATTAGTATTTTATTTTTTTAAGTGAGGTGTAATTAACATACAGTGTTATGTTAGTTTCAAGTGTACAGTATGGAGATTCAACAATTCCATCCATTACTCAGGGCTCATCACAATAAGTGTGCTCCTGATCCCTTCACCTGCTTCACCCATCCGTCATCCACCTCCCCTCTGGCAACCACCAGTGTGACCTCTGTATTTAGGAGTCTGTGTTTTTGTTTTGTAGGAAGGCACTTTTTAAACTAAGAAACCTCATAAGCCATTCAAAATTCATTCCCCCTAAAGGGAAAGAACTGTCGTTAAGGGTTTGGCAAAAACTGGAAGTGTTTACAAAGAACTGAAACTCAAATCCAAAGCAGACAAAAGCTGTAACCCAGCACTCCAACATGAAGTTGGAGCAATATTAGATATGAAAGAGCATCCTGAGCCCAACTCAAAAACTCAGCACAAAAACGAACAGCAGCAGCAACAAAAGAAAGATGGGAAGTAAGACTTGACTAATTTCAAGAAAAAATTGAGGACAAATACAAGAGCGTATTAGAAATGAACACCAATTACAAGCATCCAGTAGAGAATAGAATCAACTGAAAATATAATAAAGAGCATGAGGAAGGGACCTGAAAATAGAAACATGAGAAACAAAAGAAATCAAGAAACAGGTGAAGAATATTGAAGGCAAAACAAAAGATAAAGTTAGTAAAGAAGAAAAAGGGTGTACCACGGGGTCCCCGAAGAAGAAAAGCCAAGCGATGAACTGAATTAGTATTTAAAATTGTAAATAAGTAAATAAATAAGTAAAATGTTAAAAAAAAATTTTAAACAATAAAGACACTTCAAAGAGTTTCAGAATTGTCTCCTCTCCAAACCAAAAACTGGGACAATCGTGTGCAAGAACTATAGTGCCCAGTCAAGAACTGAACCAGTCCTGAAACCTGGAAAGAATATCCATTTTGATGCTGCTTTTATTTTGTAATTAAGCTCACAATGATCTTGGAGCTTCTAGATCTTCCTTGAAGTCCTCCCTTAGGCAATTTACATAATCCCTCTGAGTCTCACTTTTCATATTTTTTTAATGGGACAGTGAATCCTCAAAAAGATAGGTATGAAAATTTAGCGCAGTCACGCGCTGGAAATGTCTGGCACATCACAGGTGTTCACAAGAATGAAATTTTAAGGCTCTTAATAAATTCCTAAAAGGAGCTAGTTTCTTGGGATTCACATTTAAAAGTATAATCCATTTTAAAACTGGTCAGAGCACGTTTCCCCATAAAGGCGCTGGATGTCACTCTTAATATTAAAAACAGAAGAAAATCAAAGCTCCTATCATGAATGATTTTCAGAGTGATTTTGTTGATTATCATAAAGATTTCTATGGTAAGAAATCTTGCCATGAAATATGGTTTATTTTCTATTTCTGGTTGTTTTTTTTTTTTTTTTACCACTAAGCCATTTCCCTGCCTTTGTTAATCTTTACTATAGCCTTGTTGCAAGTTTAAAATGTGATTTCTGTGGACCACATTTTTTCCCCTAAAGAACTTTAATGGATTCCCAAAATATCACAGTACCTAACATGAGTTTGACATCCTCACAAATCCAATGTTCAGAAAGATTGAATTTTCTGGACGAGCTTTATAACACCACTTGAAATTTATATTTGTCAAGAACATTATTTTTGATGCTATGGCTTCACGTGTAGATTTTCAACTGCTTTCTCCCCCCAATGGGGTCATGCCTTTTATCTCAGAAAAGATTTAAAATGAGTTTCCTTTCATTAACTTAGTGTGTTTCCTCAGAAGCATTTTATATCTGTATCTCCTCATACATAATTTACAGTGTGGGGACTTTCTTTATAGCAGCCTTTTCAAAGCACCTAGAAAACTCTCTCAACCTTTCTGACATTTATAACTTCTGCAAATAGGAGAAAGGACATGAAATCAGGCATTTCTCTTTGGGCAAGTAAACATAGTACGACTATTTGTTTTGAAAAGTTAAACAAGGCCCAGGAGAACCAGAGCAGTAGTTTTGCTTCTTCTACCAACTATCTATTGTATTTATTTTCAGAAAAAAATAAGGATAGGCAGGAAACTGGGAGTAGTAAACCAAATGCCTGGGTGGCTCAGTCAGTTAAGCATCCAACTTTGGCTCAGGTCATGATCCCAAGGTTCATGGGTTCAAGCCCTGCGTCAGGCTCTGTACTGACAGCTCAGAGCCTGGAGCCTGCTTCGGATTCTGTCTCCCCTTTCCTCTCTGCCCCTCCCCAGCTCATGCTCTGTCTCTTTCTCAAAATAAAATAAACATTAAAAATAATTTTTTTAAATATGGGGGCCACCAAGTAGAGCATCACTATGAGAATATCAGACCCTTAGTCCATCCACTCTCGTCATGAGTCTGGGGAGAGGTACATGAGAAAATAAAAACCATGAAGTACTTTTGCTTTTTTCACTCTATGTTCCTGGATCAAGGGACCTGGGCAGACAAAAAGGTTAATGGGAAGGAGGTTTATGGGGAGTGCTCTTCGGGTAAATACACATGGGAGGAAAGGAAGAAGGATCAAGAAGAGGGAAGAGACCAGCTGTGGCGCAATCGCTTGTGCAAACCCTAGGCACATTCTGAAGTCAGAGGACTCCGCAGAGCTCTAAAGGAGGTGAGAGTGCCACACCTTTATGTCCCCTGGCCCACTGGGGGCCAGCTGCCCCAGAATGGGCGTGACCTGGGCAAGGAAGCACTCAGTGCCTGAGCTAATTCCTGACATGATGGGAGTTAGGAGGACTCTTAGCAGCTGGGGCAAGAACTCTTCTGTTCCTGAAGGGGGAATCTGTGTGGTGCAACACAGAATCCTCCAGAATGCTAGAGAGAAGAGAGTTTTATATTGAGAAGCACAGACTCATAAGAGATCATTTTCAAAAGCTTTAATTCAATTTGAAACGATTTTAATCACCGTGCTCAGTCCATTATGCTGGGAACTCAGGTTATTCCAAAATGATTAAATCTTGTTCCTGTTCTTAGGTAACCAAAAGCTTGTGGACGGTTGAGACAGAAGTCAATGATTATGCTGCAAAGCAGATTATGCTTAGTGGCATAAAAGAGGCAAAGTGATCTCAGAAAGTTCCAAGGAAGAAGTGTTTATATAGAGAACGAGTGGTCAGGAAAGGCTTGAGGATGCAGGAAGCATCTGAGACAGACTTTAAAGAGTTAAATGCATTGGGGGCTCCAGAGAGGCTCATGCAGTTAAGCATCCAACTCTTGATTTCGGCTCAGATCATGATCTCAGGGTTCACGAGATCGAGCCAGGAGTCAAGACCTCGGAGCCCGCTTGGGATTCTCTCTGTCTCTCCCTCTCTCTCTACCCCTGCCCTGCCCCACATGTTAAATAAATAAACATTTTTTAGAAAGAGTTAAATGCATTGGAACACAAGAGAAAAGGCTTCAGGCTGAGGGGATAAAGCTGTGTTACCAGTGGGCCCTTTGTAGCTGTTCACTAATGAGGACCTAAGAAATCTTTTAAAACGTGGGTGTTGCGTGTTTCTACTGCAGAGTCCATGCACAGCTATCGAGATGCAGGGGAGGTTTTTTGTTCTTAGAAATCGACCCCTAGTAAAATACGAGAAGCATCTGCCCCCATAGCACAAATCTCAAGTGAGGGTCCATCTCTTCACCATCTTTTGTGAAGGATATGGCACGATCCTAATGTTCAAAACAGCAGAAGCTCTGTGGAGTTGAAATTCTCTAAAATACGAGAAAATGGCATATAGTGCATACGGAAACAAATCGCCATGAGACAGGCACCTGCTTCCCTAGGCTGTAGAAGCACAAGAAGAAAAGGATGTCTTTCTCTGCCATGAATCTGTGTGTCTCTCATCCGTAGGTGAGCCTCAGGCAACAGTCAGAGGGTGGATACCTCTGGTCGTCTACCTGCAATGCCCACGGAAGGAAGTTCACAGTCACCGAGCATTCCTATCTGTCCACTCTCATCTCCATGGTACCAGCAAACCTCATGATCACACACTTCTGCAGGACAATTGCTCTTAGGGAGTAGATGCCACCATGTGACATGTACACCCCTGCCTGGCACTCTATTGGCCATGTTTGTATGCTGTTTCCCAATTATTTCTTTTGTACGCTGTCACCTCCCTGACCACACTGCAAGTTCCTTCATGGCCCCAATCCCCCTTTGAATTGGCCACAGCACTATCGCAGGACCATGTCTTTGCAGGTTTGGAAGAAATACCTGATGGCTTTGACTGGCGGGACATGAACTGCAAATAGAACATTAGCAGATATTGCCATAGAAGGGCACATACAATGCCAAGTTTAAGTCACCAGGAAGCAACTAAGATTCATGTTGCTCCACGCTACATACTTGGTAGTTACTACCATTTATTTTTTAGACATCATACTCTTCTCAGAGCTTAAGCCCACCCTAAAAATGATTTGGAAATTCAGTGCCTGACACATAAGAACATTTTTGTAGGGGTAAACACACATTCTAAAGAGAAATTTCCTTAGGTGGTGCTTATAGTTACAGTTTAACTTTTCTTAGTCTCCCACAAAATCTTCAATAAAATGTAAAGTAGTTACAAATTAACTGCGGGATTATTTTGGTGGTGTGTTAGGTGGGGGAGTGAGGAAGAGCTAAGTTCTTTAATGGGGGCATAGGAGAGAATGTCCTTAGGGGACTAGTCAGGTTTGAGTTGTGGTTTCCAGAGCATGGAGGTGCTTCAGACCCACGCCTGGTGTTGTGCCTTGAAGTTGTCTCCATCCACAGTCTTTAGCTTGATTTCCTGTGGAACTAGGAGGGTTCACGGTGATCTACCTGGAGGGCAACTAAATTTCAATATAGGGATTCTATGTACTAGCCTCACATTTGGCTTCTTTTTTGTCTTTTAAAAAAAATTTTTAATGTTTTATTTATTTCTGAGAGAGAGAGAGACAGTGTGAGCAGGGAGGGTCAGAGAAAGATGGAGACACAGTATCAGAAATAGGCTCCAGGCTCTGAGCTGTCAGCACAGAGCCCGACGTGGGACTCGAACCCATGAACTGTGAGATCATGACCTGAGCCGAAGTCGGCCGCTTAACTGACTGAGCCACCCAGGCGCCCCTTTTGTCTTTCTATCTCTATTTTTATATTTGCAATTTCCTCATCAACTCATTGTTTAGCTGCCTTAGAATTGTTTCTAATGGAGGTAAGACAGAAAAGAGAAGAAAGGAAGGAAGGAGAAGAAAAAAATAAAAAGATGGCTCTCAACACAGTGAGCCAGGATAAAGCTAGCTAGCTTTTCCATGGATTTAACCAGTGACTGTAGATTTTTACATCATCCTCTTTCCAAATAAACACACTTCCAAAAGCATCAAAGGTTTAAACTGTGAAGAAATAGCAGACATTTTCCATCACTGTAGCTGTTGCCATAGATTTTTATTGTAAGAAAATAAGAAACAAATCCACTGAGTTTCAAAGCTGCTTGTGTACATTGGAAAAAGAAGGAAGGAAGGAGACAGGAGGAGAGAAGAGAGGAGAGAAAGAAAGATAGAACGAACATAGAAAGATGGCATCAGTGAGCCCAGAATTTCCCCAATTTAATTTCCATGACATACTCTTGCATTTTAAAGATTTAATTGACTATTCATTAGGAGGGGACTTATCAGGTGTGTGTGTGTGTGTGTGTGTGTGTGTGTGTTTGCATGTTTCAAGCTCTGAAATGCTCTTCATTCCACCATCCATCCAAGAGTGTGGAGCCCCTTAACCTTCATTGAAATTTACTGCCTTACTAGCGTTTTAGAGGGTAGCCTATTGATTCCCACAGGTGTTCTGGGAACTTAATAAAAATTGACCACAATGGGCATCCATGAAGTCAAATTATTCATCAATAAATGAAAACAGACTTAATTAGTTTTTCTCTGTGGAGATCTTATATAGGACAGGTTGAAACTGTGCTCCTCTAAAAACATTTTGCATTTGTTTCTGATAGAGATCCCTGGAATATTACCGACCTGGAAGAATTTGTGCTCACAGTTGGGACATCTTTGGGCCACAAAGATAAAGTGGAATCCCAGGGCACCTGGGTGGCTCAGTCGTTTAAATGCCTGACTTTGGCTCAGCTTGTGATCTCACAGTTCATGAGTTCAAGACCTGCATGCTGACAGCTCAGAGCATGGCGCCTGCTTTGGATTCTGTGTCTCCCACTCTCGCTGCCCCTCCCCCACTAGTGCTCTGTCTCTTTCTCTCTTTCAAAAAGAAGTAAACATTTAAAAAATAATCAAATAAAGTGGAATCCCAGGTAAAATGAAGACAAGCCCATAAATACAAACAAATCCTATTCCAAGATTTCTCTATGTTTACCTTAACCCTGGGCAAAGGCTATAAATAATTCTTTTCTTCTCCCTGTACCTCAGGCTAGATCTTGGTCCTATTCGCTCTTTCACAGACCATGTATCTCTTACTAAGAGCAGGTAGAGAGCCAGTTCTAACACCCACGTCTTTGGGGCCAAGGTCTGGCACTTAGTCCTTGCGTGACCAATAAACCCAACCCCTGTCCAGTGACCAGGGCTGGAAAATCTTGAGGATCAGTTCCCTTTCTGTTCTTGTTGCTGCTGTTGTTTTTACTTTCTTCTTCCTTCTGGCTTATGAGGATTCTCCTCCCTTTTCTTGGTGATGAGCTAGGGTTTTAAAGGCTGTTTTATCCAACAGCATGTCTAAGTGCTGAAGGAGCAGATGAATTTTTCAATAATCAAGCCCCACCAGATTTCTGGAAATATTCTAGAACACTGTTAAATATTTTTTTCTGAATCAAAGGATCAGTAAGATATAAATGTGGACTTGGCACTGTCTCCATTTATATAATCATTTTGCAGGAGCTTTCCTTCTGAATCAGGAATGAAGCATTCCAGGGGCAATGACTCTCTTACCTCCTAAATAAAACTATTTCTATACATTTCTATACATTTCTGCTGGACTAATGGAAGGTGTGGTGGCTTCTCCTGAATGTTGCTAGATGATACTATCATATAAACTTCAGTAAGTATCTTACCAAACCACTATGAATTAAACATACTCTACCTTTTGCATGTATTATCCAAATGCATTAACATTTTTAAAAAATCGAAGGAGAGAGAGAGAAGGAAGGGGGAGGTGAGGGGCAGACAGAGAAGGAGACACAGAATCTGAACAGGCTCTAGGCTCTGAGCTGTCAGCACAGAGCCCAATGCAAGACTCAGACTCACGGCCACAAGATCATGACCTGAGCCAAAGTCAGACACCTGAACAACTGAGCCACCCAGGCACCCCATTCCTTTTATAATAGAAATGCTTCATTTTTAACCATCCACTATTATTTAGTTAAATTCATTTTTAATGTGACTAAAATACATAATGTTAGAAAATGTATGAAATATGAGAGAAAGGTACATCCATTGGGTGGTGAGTAGAATGAGGCTCTGAGATGTTTCTACGATTCTGAATACCCAGATGTTGATAAAAGGGTTAATCTTTACGCCATTTGGGTTGGTCAGCAATTATTTTATTCTCTGTGTGTCCAACATTATCTTGACCTCAGATTTTAAGGTCAGATTTTAGGCCAAACCCCACCCCACCCCAAATAACTGTTTACTATTTGTGGCAACTTTGAACGAAGAGATGGTTTTATCTGTCTGTTGCTCTTTTGTTTGTTTCTTTATTGACAAAACAATGGTGTGGTCCAACTTCATAAGAGCTTCCTGGGATGAAAACGGTCAGGTCAGCAACTAGCGTCAACAGCCATAGAATTTGTTGTTTCATCCACAAAATGAAAAGTAATTCAAGTTTTTTAAACTGCACAGATCAAAGTGGCCTTTCTTTAAATAGGAAATAAATATGAAGTAAAGAATTTTGGTTTTTTGTGGTTGTTCTCTTTTATTAGACCAAGGGTGAGAGCCAAACTCAATAGAGCCCTTGCCTTTCACTTGAAAATTCAAATATTTGATAAAGCACTTAAAATAAAATGCCATCAAGAGTAATTTTAGGGCATTTTAAAGACTGACTTTCCAGATGGTTAGAAGAATTGTCCACTTGTGTCTTGGCGAGAAAAATGGTAATTCCCCTCAACATTCTCAATCTGAGCCAGGAATAGGTCCAGTATTTATGAGATCCTTCACCATTTATCTCTATTTTCTGATTTTTCTTTTAAATCAGAAAGTTATGTTCTTTCTCCAGCCTTTGACCATCATCCTCTGCTTTAAGAGACAACTTAAATCTGTTACACTGAAATATGGATCCCAACCTAGCCTTATTGGCATAAATGGACACTTGGTAATAGATCATAAAATAATGTCATTATAATATATCATATTGATTTTTTTTCAGCAACTTTTATCAGGTTGTTGTACATGAATGAGCTCATCTTCTGCATTATTTTTAATGAAGTGAGCACATAGCTTAAACTCTTTGATGTTCTCATAGACTCGTTCCATATACAGAAATCAATCTAATTTACATGCTCAGTGCTTTCACGACTCGAGTTATCTGGCCAAAAACTTTTTTTTGGGACAGGGTACACATCTGAGCATGACCTCAGAAACAAAGAAGACATTTGATACTGGACTCCTGTTCATTAAGTGGCTACGTGCTCCTCTGTATCTTAAATCGTTATAAAACTCCTCCTAGATAGTTATCATTAGCTCTAATTTACAGGTGAGAAAACACAAATCAGGAGTTAAGTGATTAGCCTAAGATCATACAGTGACTAAGCGTCAGGACTATGACTTATTCCAGGGTTGTTTGATTCTAAGCCCTTTGTCATCCAGCTTGAACTTGGCTCTGGAGTGAACCAAGGCAATAACTAAATGACATTCACACTTGGGTAGTGAATAGGAAATCTCAATGGCCCCCTTAAGAGGGCATCAAAACTAGTATGATCTTGATTGTTCAAAATCTGACTTTCCTTTTACATAGTTACCAAGGAAAGAATATTGGAAAAGGCAGGAATTCTGGGCTTTGGTGTTACGCTCCCAGCATCTCTCCTGTGTTTCTCATAGTTGTGTGCATGTGGCTTACTCTAGCTCCTCCTCTCGCTAGCAAGAGGGTCAGTCCAGTTTAACAACCATTTAATGAGCAGGCACTTCCTAAACAAATTGTATCAGTGTTAGATCTGGAACTCTAGAAACAAACAAGGCTCACTCCCTGACCTTGAAGACTGACAATTTAGTCTTTTCCATCCATGGCTCTTCACTCCGACCCGAGGAAGATGGGAAACACTCTAGTCCCACACCCTTCTGCTGCAATCTGAGAATCGTAGTCTGTTTGTCCTAGGCTTGCCCTGTCATGAATGGGTTAGTGGCTTGATTCACAGTCCCTGGAGGAGAGGGCCCTAGGCTGAGTCCTTCTTCTTGTGGCCATAAATGTCTTCCACCTGAACTTCACTGACCAGGATACACTTGTCATCTGAGAGTGAGTAGAACTGCACTTTGCTGCCTAAAGCAGAGGCCTTACTCCTTGTTCTTGGTCTTGAGGTTCTCAGTTGTCTATGTTGCTTTACTTCCTCCCACTCTTCCAATTTGATGGGTATCCATTTAATAAACTGTGTATTTATATATTTAATAACTCCCAAAGTGAGGACTTTTTTTTAATGTCCAGATTTCAGGCTATAGAGAAGCATCTTCTAACACCTTTCCCGCTTTCCTTCCCTTATGTTTGTTGATTGTCTCTACACTAGAAACAAACAGGATTTCCATGTATTTTCCCTTCTTGGCATTTTTGTTTTGGAGAAGATGCTGCACACACACACACACACACAAAATAAATGGGAATCAGAATGAGAAACTTTATCTTGTATTCCAAGAAACATGACAATGAAAACTATTAAAACCAAGTGATGCTTAATGCTCAAAAATAATGACCTTTTTATAGAGAAAGTCTGAGCCGATCCATTTAATAGATCCTTTTATGACCCACCCTGTATGAGCAAATGCTGGTATCCTGAACATGATCTGGACTTGACCTATGTTATTTAACGCAATCTTTTCCTGTCCCTGCCGGACACCAGTCTTCAGATTGGTGGGAAGCAGGGTAAGAGGTTCGCTAACTTGACCATCATCACACAGCTTGTAAATTAAACCAGAAACTAGAACGTGACCCCCGGGCTCTGAGTTTCGGTCAGAGTACCCTCTACGGTGCCTCTCCCACCAGCTGCGTGAATACAGCTAGCTATTGCCCCAACATCCTTCAAAACATTTGATCCCAAGACAAGGAAGCGTGAGCCTGTATTCTAAGTCAATGATCTTCAAAATGATTTATTGTGTGCTTTCTGAAAGAAACGTGGAAAATAATACACCATTGTATCCTTTTAGGGAACACTGAAAAGTTCCTCATAAGTTAAGCAGTTATGAGGTACAATTTCTTCACTATTATAAATATTGATGACTTCAAATGAAATGTTCAGATCACCACTTAAATGCATTTATGGAATTTAATGACCATAGTAATTAATACCAACCATCATCCACTTAAAACATATTTGAAAAAGGTTTTCAACAGATGAAAATTTCACATTGTTACTTTTTCTCTTTGAAGTTATATTATCATTCTCCACATTCCACAGGAACTGTATCCTCATGTAATATATTTGTGCGCAGGAAATTCTTCTATTGGTCACCATGTCTTCTCTTTTAAAAATATACTTACATAGGGGTGCCTGGGTGGCTCAGGAGGTTAAGCTTCCAACCTCAGCTCAGGTCATGATCTCACGGTTTGTGGGTTCAAGCCCCACGTCGGGCTCTGTGCTGACAGCTGTGAGCCTGGACCTGCTTCAGATTCTGTGTCTCCCTCTCCCCCTGTCCCTCCCCTGCTTGCTCTCTCTCTCTCTCTGTGTCTCTCAAAAATAAATAATAAAAACATAAAAAAATTATAATAAAAAATAAAGATACACTTACATAAATTAATTTTCTTATTTTTCTGTGACCACAGCCATGACAAATTAGATTTATCTTGTATCGATTTATATTACCATTACTTTATCATTATTACCATTTTTTTAAGTAGGCTTCACGCCCAGCATGTATGTAGCCCAACATGGGACTTGAAACCACCACCCTGAGATCAAGACCTGAGCTGAGATCAAGAGTTGGAAGCCTAACCAGCTGAGGCCCTTATTATTACTATTATTATTATTGTTATTATTAATGGTCATGGTAGTAGTAGTAAATACTAGTAGTAGTTGTTGTTTTTAAAAATTAGTTCACATATTTGTGGATGAAAATTATTTATTGGTATAGTGAGGCAGGCTTCTGCATCAATTCTAGTACCTCAAAAAAAAAGTATTCATTGATACCAAAATATCCTGGTGATGTGTATAAATAATTGGAAAAATACATAGAAACTTATTTTAGGAATCTTACCGAATTTTTTTTTAATTTTTTTTGTAATGTTTTATTTATTTCTAGGAGAGAGAGAGAGAGACAGCGTGAGCAGGAGAGGGTCAGAGAGAGAGGGAGTCACAGACTGAAACAGGCTCCAGGCTCTGAGCTGACAGTCAGCACAGAGCCCGACGCGGGGCTCGAACCCACGAACCGCAAGATCATGACCTAAGCGAAAGTCGGACGCTTAACCGACTAAGCCACCCAGGCGCCCCGGAATCTTACCGAATTTTTAAACTCCTGGATTATACGCCCAAAAAGTTCTGTTGTGATCAACAACTATTTTAATACCTCTGTCAGTTGGTGAGGCAATTAAGTCCTAGTGACTCCGTTAGTTTCGCCTTTTACTTATTGAAAACAAGTGTATGAAAAATACTTCACACAAAGAGGATTTGTCACCAGTCATTAGCAGTTCACTTCTCAGCCTCTAGGACCTAAACCAAAAAGGTCCCTTTGACTTCCAAGTACCTCTTTAAACTGACTTTTCTTTTATTCAGAAAGAGTTAGAAAATGTACTAATCCTGATTCACATTTTTTAACATACAAAGTATGTTTATTTGCTTTGAAGACATTTTCACTGAAACCTTGGTGATCCAAATTTATTCAGTGAAAAAGAAATCCTCCATCCAACGAAAAAATCGGACTCGTCAGACAAGTCAGAGGACTCATACTTACTTACTTTGTGTCTGAAAGCCTGACTCATTTCAGTTTGGATAAATGTGTTAAATGCGTTCTTACGACAACTAAACCACTTCCAAATCTGAAGTCTAAGTTAAACAGATGGTAAGTGGATACAAAGTAGCGGAAGCACAGAGCCTTGCTCATTGGTACTGCCTCTGGGTACTAGCCCTCAGAACTTCCCCTTACTACTACTACTATCCTTCAGGACTGCTCTCTGGTATTGCTCCTCAGTACTACCTCTCAATATGACTCGTCAGTACTGACCCTCAGGACTACATTTCAGTACTGCCTCCAGTACTGCTTCCTGACATTCTCTTTGCTTGGTCCTCACAGCCTCTCCCTGGGAGCAATGAAGTCTTTAGGAAACAGATATTGTTAAATAGCAGTGCTTTTACTCTCATCCCTCATTCAGTAACGTACAGTAACTGAAAGCGGAACATTCCAAGAAGGAGGAAAATAGCTCTCTTTTAAAGTCAAGCTTTCCTTGTATCAGAAATATGTACATTAGGGAAACGATATCATTAGAATTACAGCACTTAATTAAAGGTTAATGGTGTGGCTGAGGGCTATCCTTTGTATCTCAGAGGATTTTCCGCTCCAGGGACAATGAACCATTTTGAATCCAGACTGACAGTATATCTTTCTTCTCTAAAGGAGCCAGAGTGAACTGTACAAGAAAAGTAGAAAAAGGGATAGCTTCCCAACCTGACGGAAGGCAGATGCATTTTAGGAAGAGTACCTATAAAAGGTAAAGATACAGAAATTCATTCTTTGCCTACAAAACCTTGAAAAGTATTTGGGTTGTTTTGTTTTTCCATTTTTTTGCATTTATTTATTTTTGAGAGACAGAGTGTGAGCAGGGAGAGGCAGAGACAGAGGGAGACACAGAATCTGAAGCAGGCTCGGCTCTGAGCTAGCCTTCAGCGCAGACCCCAATGCAGGGCTCAAACCCACAAACTGTGAGATCATGACTTGAGCTAAAATCGGACACTTAACTGACTGAGCCACTCAGACACCCCAAACCTTGAAAAATATTTGTGTACCTCCAAAGATCAATGTACCTCAGTTTGAGGATTGTTGCCCTAGGGTATAAGGTGAATAAATTTCCAAATGTAATTTATCAGAGGAGGCCATTAATAGTATTTAAGAACTTTTAAAGCTAATGGTGGGCATTGTAATTTCAGGCAATCTTGAAATGGATCACATTAGGCTATGAAAAGTCTTCCATAACAGACCTGTATGTATCCATGTTGTGCTTACTAGGGAAAAGAGATGTGAACCTCATAGGCTATGGGGCTCTGAGAGAAGCCCTTCCTTAAATGTGCTTTAATTGCATTTAAACATCGTGAAAGCAAATAACAGACGTTTGTTAATATCAACCACAGACCTATGTAACTTTCCTTTTGAGGATGCTACATTGAGGGAAACATGGTTACTGATCTTTAAATGAATCAATCTATCCCAGATCCTTTGTGCAAATTTATTATCAAATTTCTCCTTGACAATGCAGCTGGAGATCTCCTAGTCAGCATAAGGTGATGAGAAACAAAACAAAACAAAACAAAACAAAAATTGTTGAGCTGTTAAACTGCCTTCAATTCTTTAACTTCTCTTGTCTAACATATGAGCATGGAACTGAAAATATGCCTTGCAGAGATTTATAAGAATAAAGTCACATTTGCATGGGATACTAGCCCTTTTTGTCTTCCATATGATACAGAAGGCTGTAAAAATTCATTTTTTCTAATGGGCACATTTATATCAATGGATGCCAAACTGCTTACTTCACTAAGTCAACATTAAAAATACTTGCTGAAAGTTATACATCAAAATAGAATTCTGCTTGGGGCACCTGGGTGGCTCAGTCGGTAGGGCAGGCGACTTCAGCTCAGGTCATGATCTCACAGTTGGTGGGTTCGAGTCCCGTGTTGGGCTCTGTGCTGACAGCTAGCTCAGAGCCTGGAGCCTGTTTCAGATTCTGTGTCTCCATCTCGCTCTGACCTTCCCCGACTCACGCTGTCTCTGTCTCTCAGAAATAAATAAAACGTTAAAAAAAAATTTAAAAAATATATAATTCTGCTCGCTAGAGTGACATTGCATTAAAACTAAGCACAAAAGCTTTGGATAGAACCCAAAAAAATCACTATGTATTTCAAGGGCAAGGTAGTTCAATTTTGACAGCTTGAGTCATTTGACAACTATCTACTGTGTACTTATTCTGAGACTTTTTTTTTTTTAATCTGCAACACGTGGTTTAGAAATCAGAAGGACTTTGGGGATAATAATCTGCCACCAAAGGCAAGATCCCTCCTAAAATCCCTGGGAAATAGCTAATCTCCATTTAGACTCCTCTGCCTCACAGGCAAGAATGTGCACTGCCTCACAGGGAAGTGTGTTCCTCCTGGCATCTTGGAATGATTGGTAACCTGTAATTTCCCCCCAACAATAAGGTATCTCAAATTGCTACTCCGTCTTCCATGGGATCCCACTGATGATAAATGTGGTAAGGTAACTAGCACTTGAAAAACAGGTAACTTGTATTTAAAGAAATAAAATAAAGACATCTGCTTCCTCTTTGTCATCATCTATTTATTTCTCAACCCATGCAGTTTGGTTTTTGGTTAAAAAAAATTTCAGGTAAATTGTGAGAAGTCCACAGTGATCTCCTGATAACGACGTATTTGCAGTCATATGTCTGACAACTCTGTACAAATACCTTTCCTGAAATGTAAACCTTTCTTTGGCCAGTCTCCTCCCTGCCTCTTCTTTCCTTTCCACAGTCGTGCTTCTGAAACCTTCTTCTCATCCATACAAATGCCCTCAAAAACCTACTTGTTTAAGACAACAATGAGCATGAATTTTCTTACCATGTCCCTGGACCAGGAATTCAGGAGTAGCTTGGTTGGGGGATTCTGGCTCAAGCTCACTCCTAAGTTTGCTTTCAAGATGTCACACCACTGCCGTCATCCGATGGCTTGACTAGAGTCAGAAGATTCAGTTCCAAGATGGCTCAATCCACATTTCCGGCAAGTTGGTGGTGGCTATGTGGGGGAGGTCTCTTCCTCACCTCCTGGTCTTCTCCAATGACTGCGGAATGACTTTTGCCTTCGCAGCTGGCTTCCCCCAGAGCAAATGATCCAAGACAATCATGTCTTTTATAAGTTCAAGATCCTTTCTAATAAGCCTCTGCTTATTTTTATACCTAACTGTTCATTCATGACCCCACGTAATTTATAATTCCAAAGGTAAGATCATTTTAACTTGAAACAACAGAAAAAAATTCTGTGTAATATTTATTAACACATCTAGCTTAGGATAACTAAGGTTAAAATTCCATGCATCCAGGGAAACTTTCTTAAACTTCTTTTGGTCAAATAAAGCCCTCCTGCCCTATCCTTTCCCTACCTTTCCCAGTAATCGCTAACCTTGTTCTAGTCTTTCCGTTTTGTGCAATTTGCTTTTTCAAACTATTGTTAGATCTTACAACTAACATGTTCAAGTTCAGATCATTGGGTTGAGCTTAACCCTGCAACTTGTCAAAAATCATATCGAATACATTTTGCCTAAAATGATGGAAATGCGCCCTTCAGGATGGACTTTATGGTTTAGCAGAACAGATACCTGCCTACATGGTATAATTTCAAGGAAGTTCAATCTAAAAAAACATTCTAAAATCTTTGTAAAATGTACCTCTTATAGAGGCCCTGGCCCCAAAATTCCTATTCTACTCTTTAGAGCGTAACCTTCTCTGTTCAGAATGTTGTCTGAAAAGTAATCTAAGTTCTTCACCTCACTTCTAGTTGGTTTATTGGGTTAGCATCACAGCTCAAGGTGTGAAGCCTTTGTTCCTCTTAAATGAATAAATGGCATGTTTTGAGTAAACGAGGGGACATTTAAAAATAAAAACAAAACTTAGAGCTTGCAGTGATGGCAAGGCCAAGGTAAAGCACTGAAAATGAAGTGCTAGTAGTCAAGGAATAGAAGAGAATTCTGGCAATAAGGATGGAAGAGGAACCAAGAGAGGACCGAGGAGTAGAGAGAGTCCTGGGAATTGTATGCTAGCTTTTTACAAGTTCATGAGCAGATGACTTTCCATTGTACTGTAGGCACTCTTGACTGTCTTATTCAGATGCTATTGGGGATGGTTTTGCACTGAACTCCCCACAAGACCAAGGTTAATGACTGCTCCTACTATGACTCTGGTGACCATAGAATGGGGCAATGTCCGTTTACTCTCACAGACTCAGAATCCATTTCTTTCTTTCTTTCTTTTTTTAATCAAGTACTGGGCTGGCTGCGCTAACTGACCACCATATCAGAGCCTTTACGACCATGGGCATTAGGCCATAAAGTACTCAGGATGAACATAACAAGAAACCAAGATGTTGGGCCACAGGTATAACTCTTTATAGTTTGCTTCCGTGCTCTTTTTTATTTTTATTAGTTTTTCATGGACTGTGATGATGGAAAACCCAGGATGTATTTGTTCCAGGCAGTTGCTTATCATTTTGTCTAGTGTGATTTAGAAACAGAGGAGTGACCATTTTTCAGGAAGAGAGAAATTAAGTGTCAAAAGTTAGTTGTTTTCTCCATATGCAATAATGCTTTCTCTTCCCCATCTTTGTGCAAGAAGTATAACCCACGATGATTTGAGAACAATATAATCCATACCAGTTTCCAATCTCACAACCAACTTTAAGAAAATACCTTCAATTATTTTTGGAAAACATTTAGTCCTGAAAGGAGATGATGATAATCTCTTGTTCTTTTCAGCAGTAGTAGCTTTTGAATGGCCTCCATCGCCAACAGATGTGGCAGGTTTAAATCAGCAACATAAGCCTGTCGAGTCTGATGTACTGTCGAATATAAAATCCAACGTAGAAAAGCACCATGGCAGTCACAAAAAAAAAGATGTTTATTTCAGACCATAAGCTCATAATAAATAAACTGACAGAAGGTCTATTCACTTCATATCAACAGGCATTGGCACATAATAGGAGATTTTTTCAAACAGATTCCAGGGTTCCATTTTAGCAGAATTGTAAAGATTTCTAAAATGAAATCCCAAAATTCAATTGTAGAAGAATTTTAAAAATAAAAAATAAGGAGAAGACATTCTTCAATGGCACAGCCAGATTTCCATGTCACTGAAGTGATTGCAGAGTCATTTTTCTTTTAAGTAAAAAAATTTTTTAATGTTTATTTATTTTTGAGAGAGAGACAGAGACAGAGTGCGAGCAGGGGAGGGAAAAATGGAGAGGGAGACAGAGAATCCAACGCAGACTCAGAGCCTGACACAGGGCTCAAACTCATGAACCATGAGATCATGACCAGAGCCGAAGTTGGCCACTTAACTGGCTGAACCACCGAGGCAGCCCTGGAAGGTCAGTTATGAAGGAGGTGGAATTTAAGTGAAAGTTTAACACTGGGAAGTGTTTTGATACAGAAATGAGAGACCAGGGTATTCTGAGTAGGGGGGAATGACACGATCTAAATGACAGAAATGGAAAATGTGGTGTGTACAAAGAGAGCAAATCACCACCTAGTAGAAGACCAGGAGATGCCAGTCAGGAATGCGGTCGATGTCACAGGGCACCTGGGTGGCTCAGTTGGTTAAGCGTCTGACTCTTGGTTTCAGCTTATGTCATGATCTCACGGTTCGTGGTTCAACTCCACATCAAGCTCTGTCCTGGCAGTATGGAGCCTGCTTGGGATTCTCACTCTCTGCCCCTCCCCTTCTCACACACTCTCTTTCAAAATAAATAAACACACTTTGGGGGAAAAAAAAAAGAATGAGATTGATATTGGAGGTCTCTTTGAGTAAGAGCTTCAATGGTAGAATCAGGCTTTTGGATTAGGTTGCTGTAAAGTATGACACACTTTTGAGTAGTAAAAGGCTGAGAATTTAATCTGGAATTTCAAGACGATTGCACTGAGGAAAAGCATGTATATAGGAAACCATCGCAGGGAGCTTAGGTTGGGACCAGGAGATATGGACCAGGGCCATGGCCATGGGACAGGAGATTAAGGGTTTACTGTGAATAAATATAATCTCATTTTCTTTCACAAAGTTCGGTTTGTTGATTTAGATATAAAAAGGTAGCTGGTGGTAACTATATGGATGTGTGCAAGGAGATGGAGACTGCACCTGGGGCCGGTGTTACTCGTAAGTGCCAGCCTCCTGGCTTCTCCTCTGCTGCTTAAAGATGTCAAGGTTTCTCCTGCCTATGACTCTACTACATTCTCTCTACATGCCATGCTCCATCACTGCGTCCTTGCATGGATGCTTCCTTCTAATCATTAGGTCTCACCTCAAATGTCACCTCCCTAAGGAAGCACAGGTTCCTAATACAAAGAATCATGAATTTCCTTTTGTCTGCAATTCACGTACCTCTAGTATCCATCTAGGACTACCTCCATGGGCGATGCTCTCACGTTGTTCCACTTATTTGCTTATTTCTGTCTCCCCATAAGAGAAAATATGATCTAAAAGAATTGAGAGTCTTGTTTGTCTGTCCAGGATTTCATTTCCAGTGCCTACATCAGAGATGGACATGTACTAAATGTTCAATAAATCTGGACTGAAAACATGGATAAAAGGTTTTATAATGTTTCTCCATTCCTGTTCTCTTATGTCTTTCTTTTTTTTTTAATTTTTTAATGTTTTATTTATTTCTGAGAGAGAGCGAGACAGTGTGAGCAGGGAAGGGGCAGAGAGAGAGGGAGACACAGAATCTGAAGCAGGCTCCAGGCCCTGAGCTGTCAGCACAGAGCCCGACGCGGGGCTCGAACCCACGAACTGCGAGATCATGACCTGAGCCGAAGTCGGACGCTTAACCGACTGAGCCACTCAGGCACCCCTCTTATGTCTTTCTTATCATTGCATCCTTCTTGCTGTACAGAGCTAAAGACTAACTAAGGAATACATAAGTGGGAGAATATATGTTAGAAACAGTTGCTCATTAACGTTCCCTCCCCCACACTGATGGGTAGAGAAATTGCCCACTGGTTAAAAATCTTGTCTCAGATTCCACAAAGAAATTACAGTTGCTACCCTCTATAATACATGTCAGAAATTCTCCTACTCCTTAAATATCCAAGCAAGGACTTGTGTAATCATGGATATGCCACCACTCCCCTGTAAACCCTGGCTTCCTTAACTGTGAAAATACATTTTTGCCTGCATCTTCTTTCTTTCTTTCTCTCTTTCTTTCTCTCTTTCTTTCTCTCTTCTTTCTCTCTTTCTTTCTTTCTTTCTTTCTTTCTTTCTTTCTTTCTTCCCTCCCTCCTTCCTTCCTTCCCTCCCTCCCTCCCTCCTTCCCTCCTTCCTTCCTTCCTTCCTTCCTTCCTTCCTTCCTTCCTTTCTTTCTTTCTTTCTTTCTTTCTTTCTTCTTTCTTTCTTTCTTCAACTTGCATCTTCACTTTTCATTTTGGCTTTAGTCTCTCCCATCCTAACCACAAGTCCTGGGCAGTTTCCTGATCCAGAGCCAGACAGGGCAGAGGGCCAAGTTCAGCAAGAGGCAGGAAAACCACTGCGCATCCTAGCTTAAAGGCTCCCTGTCTCCCTGTCGGGGACTTTTAGGAAGGTTTGTGCTTTGAAGAAAGCGTGGTCATCTCTAGGATAAGATTGTAGCCTATTTTGTTTGACCACTTTTTTTTTTTTAACTGCTTGCCGTTCATCTGTATAGTTATGGATATTTGTGGAAATCTTCCCACTTTAAAATTATAATAATATTGGTCTCTCCCAATGGGCTCACAGTCTTCCAAGAAAAAAATACTGGAGGGCGGAAGGTTCCTAGCGAGATTAAGGAACTGATTTCTGTGAGCTGGGTTCCTCCAAAGCTTCTCAAAAGTCAGTGATAAATATTGTTTCAATTAGCAGAAAACAGTTCTTAGACCTCTTCTAAGGGAGTTTAGAAAAACTAGCTTGTCTGCTCAAAAGGCCATGTCAGATACTATTAAACATGACTCTTTGTCTCTTTTATCAATGTGTTTGTTAGTAAATGGAGAGGTCAATGGTAAAGAGAAAACATCAGTAACCAAAACACGTCATAGAGAAAGCAAAGTGTGGAAGGGATTACAGTAAAACTCTAGAGTTTCTTCTGAAAGTGTGATATGGTCTTCTCTCATGCATTGTTTTTTAGAGAAAATTCTCTAATTTCTATATTATTTCAGATCCTAAGCTACTAGAGGTCAAGGCTGGTATATTTAAGGAAATGGAGAAGGGAAATGTGTACTGTGGTGTTTATTTTCAATTACCATGGTATAGTGTGAAAAAACATGAGCTTTTGATTTATTTTTACTTTGTCACTGCCTGGAGATGTTCATATATCCTCTTTTCATAGGATAAAAATGGTT
Organism: Crocuta crocuta; assembly: GCF_008692635.1. Taxonomy (NCBI): domain Eukaryota; kingdom Metazoa; phylum Chordata; class Mammalia; order Carnivora; family Hyaenidae; genus Crocuta; species Crocuta crocuta. Next base: position 8,664,622 of record NW_027527932.1, read on the forward strand.
TCTCAAGGTCATTACTTACGCAATATATGAAGAGGATGTTTTAGGAAAGAATGGGAAGAAACGCTGGAACATTCCTGTGGATATTGCTAAACTGGATTCCTAACAAAAAATTTATATCCTTTCTTAGTGGACTATGAAGCTCTACAGAAGCAATAGAAAGCAATTTCAGAACACAACAGGAAATTTGAATAAATTAGTTTTTTATTTCATTTAGTGGGAGCTCTCTCTCCACTGGGGTGCAGATGGTGACTGACAGACTGGGCTTATTAAGCTCTACCCACAGTTTTTCAGTGGGATGGAAAGTCAGGGTTCAGAATATATTTCCTCTGGTAAATCTAATTTCCAGACATTCTTAATTTTCTCTTAAGTTAAGAAAAAAGAAAGTTTTGCTGCTGAAGTGTTATCTTTCTTTTAAATAGCTTCATTGAGGGCTGTGTACCAAGCCAGTAAGAACTAAATGAGGTTCGAGTGGTACTTCAGAGTGCTTGACAGAAATTGTATTTATTCTCTTTCCAGAAGCTGCTCTAAGGAGGTTGAAACTCATATACAATGAATTCTAATATTCAGGCCTAAAAAGTATCAAAGCCTTGATGTCACTCTAAAAAGCTTACAGAAACCAGATAATGATGGCAACAAAAGCAAAAAGTAAACGAGTGTGACTAGATCAAACAATAAAGCTTCTGCACAGCAAAGGGACCAATCAACACAATGAAAAACCAACCTACTGAAGGTTTGCAAATCATATATCTGATAAGGGTTTGGTATCCAAAATTTATAAAGAACTCCTACGACTCCATAACAGCAACAACAACAACAAAATCCAATTTAAAAGCGGGCAGAGGATTTCAATAGACATTTATTCAAGGAAGACATACTTATGGCTAATAGGCACATGACAAGATGCTCAACATCACCAATCATCAGGGAAATGTAAATTAAAATCACTGAGATACTACTTCACAGCTGTTAGAATGGCTTTAAAAGACAAGAAAGAACAAGGTTGGTTAAGATATGGAAAAAAGGAAACTATTGGTGGGATTACACTGTGGAAAACAGTATGGAGTTTCCTCCAAAAAATGGAAAGCAGAACTCCCACAGGAGTCAACCATTCCACTTCTAGGTATTTATCTTAAGAAAACAAAAAGACGGGGCGCCTGGGTAGGTCAGTCGTTAAGCGTCCGGCTTCGGCTCAGGCCATGATCTCACTGTTCATGAGTTCAAGCCCCACATCGGGCTCTGTGCTCACAGCTCAGAGCCTGGAACCTGCTTCAGATTCTGTGTCTCCCTCTCTCTCTGCTCTTCCCTCACCCATGCTCTGTCTCTGTCTCTCAAAAATAAATAAACATTCAAAACGGAAAAAAGAAAACAAAAACACTAATTCAAAAAGATATCTGCACCCCCATGTTTACTGCAGCATTATTTTAATAGCCAAGACATGGAAACAACCTAAGGATCCATCAGTGGGTAAATGAATAAGAAGATGAATGTATAAAGATATAATGCATACAACTCAGCCATGACAAATGATGAAATCTTGCCATGAGCCACAACGCAGATGGACCTAGAGGACAGTATGCTAAGTGAAATAAGTCACACAGAGAAAGACAAACACCATATGCTTTCATGTCTTTGTGGAATCTAAAAAACAAAACAAATGAACGGACAAAACTAAACTCATAGATACACAGCACAGATTGGTAGTTATTGGAGGGGAAGAATTTGGGAGCATGGGTAAAAGGGGTAAAAAGAGTACAAAGTTCCAGTTATACAATAAAGAAGAATGTGTGCACAGTATGGTGACTACCATCAATGATACTGGGTTACAATTTGAAAGTTACTAATACAGTACATCCTAAAAAGTTCTTACAACAAGCAAAAAGGTTTTGTAACTTTGTGTGGTGACTGATAGTAACTACACTTATTGTGGTGATTACCACTTATGCTTTACACCTGAAACTATTACAATATTGGGTATCAAGTATATACCTCAGTAAGACAAATAGCCAAAACAAACAACCCACCCAGGTAATGGCAAATGCCAGCAAGTCCCGGCAGGGCAAGGGTTCCATAATTCTGCGAACACATGGCACAGTTCATCTTCTCTAGAAACCAGCCAGAGAAAGACTCACTTTTAAGACTCCTGATGCCTCTGATCCCACACCGTACACCGAGAAGCAGCTTCACCTCAGTTTCCTTCCGACGCAATCGCCCTAAACCTAACGGAAAGATAATATAATTTATACATCCCCCGTAATGATCCCGTGCTGGGAAAATAATTGCCCTCATTTAAGAGTATGTATCAATGAATAATGATGAGATTGCTTTCAATTAAGTGAATGCTAATACAGTAATGCTCCAATATGCACACACAGATTTGCTAAGATAATGATGTTTCTTGACAATCAACATTTTCAAAGGCATAATGAGTCTGCTCATGGTAACTTTGAATGTAGACAGCTCAATGTTAAATGCCTTTTTGTCTAGATTGAGGGTTTTTATTTTTTTTAAATATTTATTTTTGAGAGAGAGAAAAAGAGAGACAGACAGACAGACAGAGCATGAGCAGGGGGAGGGGCAGAGAGAGGGAAACACAGAATCTGAAGCAGGCTCCAGCCTCTGAGCTCACGAACCATGAGATCATGACCTGAGCCGAAGTCGGATGCTTAACTGACTGAGCCACCCAGGCGCCCCCAGATTGAGTGTTTTAATCTAATAAAATGACAGCTATTTTATGTTTAAGGGTGTTTTGTTTTTTTTTTTACATATGTCCTTACATCTACCATGTTCTGTAAATGGCTCTTAACACTGCCCACCCACCTAAACTGAGACTCAACCGCCCTGCAAGTATTCAGCTGCTCACTTCCCTTAGAGCTGATGTTTTCACGGCTGAAATTATGCAGATGTGTTGTTACGTTCCAACAGTGTATCTCTTTAAGCTGGGCACCTCTCAATATATTTTTAGACGTTTGACCTCAGGGAACAGACAGGTAAAGACAAGAAAGAAAATAATTTTTATGGGAAATATTTGGCAAACAACCAAAAAGTAAAATCTTTGTGCCATAGCCAAACCTCTGTAAGAAACTTGGGTCTCTTACACTCAACTCAGTACTAGCTTGGAACTGATTGTGAAGAACTGTCATCAGTTTGGCAACAGGGCAGAACGATTTCAGCCTAAGGGATTGCAGACAGGTAATAAATATCGGGAGGACTTGCAGCCGACGTCTGCAGATACTGTGACTCTACGACCGAATATAAGAGAATTGTACCTAAGCCGCAAAGGAAAATGCCACCAGCATAGTTTAGGTACTTTGCACAAATAAGTGACAGACTCTCATACAGTCTTCCCCCGGCCCCATTTATTTTTGTACGTGGGCGCCCACTACATGCTCAGATGGACGGATTAAGTGAAGTGGATTTAATAGGGAAAGGGGACACGACCAAAATGCAGAGACAAGGGCTTGATGGCCAGTGAGATGTCCCAGAATGTCACTGTGACAAATTCGGAATGATATTTCTGAGGCTGAGACATGGGGTGTCAGGCGGCTAACTGTCAAGACCTGTACCCTTGGAGTTTTGACATGGTAAGGAGAATGGGAAAGTGGTTTTCTTGGGGTGTGGGGTGTCAAGGCAGCAGAAGGACAAGGAAAGAAACAAGATGAGAGGCTGCTTACTGGGACCGTGCGGACTCCAGCCTCAACGGGACATTGCCTATTCCTGTGTTCATGGTTCCTGAATAGGCTCCTTCTTTGCTTTAACATGTGTAATTTCAAAAGATAAAACATGCACGTGTCTCCGTTTGCATGTCTGTTACTGGTGAGTCAGAAAGGGATCGGGCCTGTAGTTACCAAATGGGATTTTAATAAAATTTTCAAAACGTGAAGTCAGAACAAAATGCTATGTTCAAGTTCAGCATTGCTTGATTATAGGCAAAACTAATCATTCCTAGGGGAAATCGGTTTGCTCGTGATTTTGTGGATTTCTTCCAGAATGGGAAGTTAGACACCAACCAAGATTCCATAAGTGACAACCAGGAGGCTTGTTTTGGAGGGGACTGTGATGGCAAAGGGGGTGCCGTATAGGGGGGTGCTGGGGGGCGAGGAAGGAGCAGCATAAAGAAGGGTGGGTCCTTGGCTGGGGAAGTGAATCTGGAGATAAGGATGTTAGTATTTTGTCATTGAAATGTAGCAGACCAGAGAGATGCAGGCATTCAGAAAAAAAAAAAGGGAGAGGGGGAAGGTGAAGATTTCAACACTTCAGAAGACCCCAAGGAAAAGCCATCATTGTGCAAGATATTTCAGTCAAGAGGATATCAGAGGTTCAGCAGAGCTGGGAATAGCCATAATCACGTTCCTGGGAGTAGAGAAACAACTGATTGCTTAAAAATGGCTACTTCTCTTATCTACTACTTGTCCAAAAAAGCCAAGAGATCTTAACTGTGTCTTATTTTGCTTTATGATCCTGTGTCTTGTGCAGTGGCTTGGATGCCAGTTTATCATATTGGGTTGAAACTTTTCAGCCTCCGCATATACTTGATTGAGGCTGCAAGAATGAGGAGGTGGCTGGTGGTGGATTTCAGAGATCATCACTATCGAGGAAGGCAGGCAGAAGAAGTGGAGTGAATTCAACAGAAGCTGAGAAAGGTCCCTAGAAGATAGAGAAAACCAGGCCAGAAGGGGGTCTCGAGGGAAAAGTTTCTCAACAGGGCAAATGCTGTGAATTATCAGCTAAGTTGTGAATTGAAATGAAACGATTAGTTTAGGTATTTAATATACCAGTGAAAACAATACAGGTGGGATGTAGAATCATCCACAGGGTCACATTGAAGTGGAGGAGAAAATTAGGGGAAACCCAGAGGGGAAAGCTCGACTCATCACAAGGGCTTGCTCTGGTGAAGAAACCAAAGGAAAGGGAGACCAAGTTGGGTGATTCCCAGCGATGATAAAGACGGAGCTCCTGGAAAAGACTTCTCTTCACAAAGAAGCACGTGAGTCCATAAAGGCTATAAAAAGATTAGCACAACGTGCCACACTGCAGAAATAAAATTAGTGTACTAATCTATGTATCATACACTGAACTACTATTTTACAACTCTTTCATAATAACAATGTTGTTCTGAATAAACAAACTGTGGTACCTCCAGACAACGGAACGTTATTTGGTGATAAAAAGAAATGAGCTCTCAAGGCACGAAAAAGCACAGAGGAAGCTTAAAGGCATATTGCTATGTAAAAAACTCCGATCTGAAAAGGCTCCCTGCTGGATGGTTTCAACTACATGACATCGAAAGTAGGAAAAACTAGAGCAATAGTAGAAAGGTAAGTGGTTGCTAGGGCTTCACGGTGAGTGTGTAGCTATGGTGGGGATGATAAATACATGGAATCCAGGAGAAGCAGGAGAATTTTAAGGCAATAGAACTACTCTGTATGATCCTGTCATGGTGGATACATGCATTTGTCAAAGCCCATGGAGTATGTAGCATAGAGTGGCCCCTAATGTAAACTGTAAACCTCATTTAATAATAACGTATTGATAGCGGTTCATCAATTATAACAAGCGTACGACGTCATCGCCACATGTTAATAATAGGGGACGTGGTGTGTGTTTGGAGGGATCTTATGGGAAGTCTCTCTACTTTCTGTGCACATCTATTGTAAACTTAAAATTGTTCCAAAATATAATGTTTACTAAAAAATGTCAAAAGTTGTATTACGGAAATCAAAAATAAGATAAAAAGTCAAAAAGCATTTAGAATCCATTAAGGAAACTTTTCTATTTTGTAAGTATGTTAATTTATTACTAAAGGGAAAATAAGTGGCATGTTGTCAAGTTTCTTTGCTATCTCACTATTAAAGAATTTATGCTAATAAAAACTTTATTGTAACAAAATTTTTCATTTGTTTAGTTTTTTGAGTTTGTGGTATAACTCTGTATGTTCGTGATTATAATTTTAATTATTTTCTTCTGAGGAGGAACAATAGGAGAAAATCAGACTCTTGCTTGCCTGTCAGGAAAGCTATTAGTTCACATATTAAAGAGCTAACACCAGCTATTTCACCCTTGGCTTACGAGAAAGGAGATTTCATTTTAATCGTCCAAAGTAAATGAACTCTGACCAACAGATATGCTTTGTCAGATGTTCATAGAACCCTTAAATTGAACGGTCACATTCCTGTGAGAATTCATAAACGACAGTTTGAAGTAGTCTTTCCACTAACTGCAAGCCACAATCAAAGCATCGTCACCCAATAAACAAAGGCGTAGGTGATGGATGTGTGAATGGCCAACTTTGTCTCTGGTAATGGAAGAGCCCAAATCAGCACACCCCTCCCCTATAAAGAAGATTGTTTTGTTTTCTGTCAGTCCTTCCCTTCAATCATCAAGACACAGCAACAACCAGTCCAAGCAAATAACACAAAATACATATAATATCTCAGCGGAGAGACCGTTATCCTAAAATTCAGGGACTCTAACAGGGCTGTGGTTTATGAATGGTGAGAAAGGAAAAGCTATCATGGCCAATGCAATATAAGACAGTAAAAGGAAAGGTACTACCCAACATTGCAGTCACTGCCCAGAAATAATATGGTGGGAGAAATGGTAATACGGGTAGAGATAATAGAATGAGATCCAATCTGGTTCTCATAGCACTGCCAGCATGTGAGACTCCCTCATTAACTCCTCCTGAATTTCACTACTGACTGAGCCACCCAGGTGCCCCACAATTCCTTTTTATTTTTTTAATGCAGTCACAGGGCGCCTAGTCAGACTCAGTTGGTTAAACGTCTGACTCTTGATTTCAGCTCAGGTCATGATCTCATGGTTCATGAGTTTGACCCCTACATCAGGCTCTGTGCAGACAGCATGGAGCATGCTTGGAATTCTCTCTCTTCTCTCTCTGCTCCTTACTCTCTCTCTCTTTCTCTCTCAAAATAAATAAATAAACTTTAAAAAATAAAATAAAATAAAATGCAGGCATCACATTAGTGCTTACCTCTTAGAAAAGTGGAGTAATAGAAATAAAGATGATATCTCTGTGTTTGTCGGTAAATCACACAATTTTCATGAAAGCAACAGAGGTGTTTGCACCATCAGCATGTGGGCTGTGGCTAAAGAGAGAAGACCCCCCCTCCCCCATTCAGTCTGTCTTGCTTACCTCCAGTACTCCACTCTAACTGGAGAAAACCTACCCACTTGGTTTCTATAAAGCAGAGTTGGCTGGAAAACTTCCTCTGGGGCTGCTCATCCTAGCTTAGCCCATGAAATGTCAGACTTCCCCTTTTAAGTCCTCATACTTAGCTGTGACAGTTTAAGGGTGGGAATAGAGCTAAAGACAGATACACATTTGGGGTGGACTTTCGTGAAGCTCTTGAGGCAAGGCAAGCTCAGAAACTCACGTACCTTTTTCACATTAAGAAAATGAACTTGGCAGAGGTGTATGAGGCGTCCCTAAAGCCAGGAAGACAGAATTGGTATTTTTAATAAATCACATTCTATGAATTAACAGTCGACTCTGGCTATCTGTCAGCTCCAAATAGCAGAGTTCTAATTTTATAGCAACTGCGGATGGGATTTCAAAGTTCTCTCCTAAATAGAGAGCGCCCAGGATTCTCTGGATATCATCACCTTTGGTGTTGTACAAGGAAGACCCTTGTGGTGGAGGTTAAAACAGGGCCGGGGGCAGAACTTCCCTTGCCTCCAGGCAGAATAAATGAACCGCTACTTCATTTTCTTAGTGCTTTGGGAAAGATGAAGGCCAATGCACTGAATAAACCTCATAGATAGCAGAGTGTGGTGTAAATAGATCAAAATGGATGTTACCCTTGATCAAAGCCATCATTGATTAATCACATAAGCAGCTTTAAAAATCCATACTAGAGTTCCCAGCCTGCAGAATAAATAATGACTTTGTTTTTCCTGGCGGAGGTGATGGGGAGAAGTGGATGCTGTATCACAGAGGGAGGAATACTCCCTTGACTTTCCCACCCATAGCTTCAGCTGCGTGCTCCCTAACACGTATCTCAGAGTGTTGCAACTAAGCCCCGTGTTTTGTTTCAACCACACTTGAGACCTCAAGAGGGGTTACTGATTTAATATCTATTATAGTCACATACATCGAAGACAGGTGTTTAGCCAATGCTTCTCATTTGACCCTCCTCCGAGTAGTAGCCCTGTTCTGCAGCTGAAGAAATGGAGACTTGGGGAAATAAAGTTGCTCAAAGTAACATAGATCAAGTTCTCAAATGTTACGGGACCTGAGATACTTTTGAAGGGCTTGTTAAGATTTAGATGGCAGGGCCCCTCTCTCAGAGTTTTAATTTGGTAGATCTGGGATGGGACTAGAGAACTTGTATTTTCTTCTTCTTTTTTTTTTTTATGTTTATTTATTATTGAGAGAGAGAGAAACACAGCATGAGTGGGGGAGGGACAGAGAGAGAGGGAAACACAGAATCCGAAGCAGGCTCCAGGCTCTGAGCTGTCAGCACAGAGCCCGACGTGGGACTCCGAACCCACAAACTATGAGATCATGACCTGAGCTGAAGTCAGACGCTCAACCAACGGAGCCACCCAGGTGCCCCGAGAATTTGTATTTTCAACAACTTCCTGAGTAAGGCTGACTCTGGTCCAGGATCACAGGTCAAGTTCCCTCAGCTGAGGTAATCTCTGGTAGATACAATACTCTGTCCTGTGTGCCTGGGTGGCAGGAAGCGGTGCTCTTAGACAGCACTGTGTTCACCCACTAGCCTTCTCCATCTGCTTTCCACAGAGCCTCAAGTGCCAGCTACCTCAGGGGGCGTCAAGAAATGCTAGTTGACCATCTGCCTCCACCTGCCTCCCCCCACACATACCACTTTCTTCACCTAATTAACTCCTTCAAGTCTCAGCTTAAAAATGTCATTTCCTCCTAAAGGACTTCAGTAAAATAATTTATCATTGTAAATTCACTCAGGTTGATTTGTTTCATGAATGTCTGCCTTTCAAAACCATAAGGGCTATGAGGGAGAGACTCTGTCCCTTTCTGTTCTTTGAATAGAATCGATGGCTCAGCACGTGGCATGGTACTCTACCTTAGAGGGTACTCAACAAAACTAGGTGAATGGATAAATGAGTTGAATGAAGGAAACTTCTAGATCCGATCCTAGTTCTTCTCTCTACTAGAGAGAACCAATCGGTTGGTGCCTTGACTTTTCTAAACTACAACCCTTTCATTTGTAAAATATAGATAATAATTTTGAAAGGATTGTGCAGAGGGTTTATATTTTTTTGTTTTTTTTTAAGAAGCTCAATATATGAAACTGCTATTCTCTACATGCACTGCTGGCTCCCAAATCCAGGCAGAGTTCACAGTAGTTACTCAACAATTGGTTAAATTGAGTCAGATTTGGCTTGCTTGAAGAGACTGATTTTTATGCTCTCCAAGGAACTTAATTTTAACAGTTATTCATTTTGGAACATCAAACACTGCTGTTGTTAAATTTGTGCCTATGTCTTATGGAACTTGGAAGGTTATGATGTAGATGTTCATAGGCCCTAATACTTCCTTCATCCTGAGTTACTAAACCAACCGAAATAAACTTTCAAATGTAGCAGAGGCACATGCCATGGTTTTAAAAGAATGATCTGATGGAAGTATTTCAAAAATGGCTCTATAGTGAGCTGCATGGTGACACTGGAATCTTTCTGTAGTTTCTCAAACCTACCAACTAGGCATGTGAATGAACAAGTGGCCCATCTATTAACCTCGTCTTTTGAGAGGTCCATACAAATATGGTAGAAGCATCCAGAAAACAGAAACGTCCATTAAAACATGGTAGAACCTTCCCTTTAAAGGCAATGAACACTTCAGGTGCCTGGGTGGCTCAGTCACTTAGGCGTCTGACTCTTGGTTTCAGCTCAGGTCATGATCTCACGGTTCGTGGGTTCAAGCCCCACATCCAGCTCTGTGCTGATAACATGGAGCCTGCTTGGGATTCTATCTCTTTCTCTCTCTCTGCCCCTCCCCTGCCGACTCGCTCTGCCTTTCTCTATCAAAATACATAAACTTTCACACACACATAAAAGGTAATGAACCCATTTACTATTCTCAGTTTGCAAATATTCACTCTTAATATGTCAAATTGCGTGTCAAGGTACACAATTCTCATCAATTCACTTTACGTATTTTCATCTTTATAACCTGAGCCATTGGCCGTGTCATAGTTCACTTCCAAGGAAAGCCACGATTCAGGGGAAAGTAACCCATGGCTCTCCCCCTGCAGAGCTCAGGCAGTTCTCTACCTTAATATCCTCCACTAAACAATTTGTTCAAACGGTATAAACTTCACTTCTGTAAGCATATCTCCCACTGGAGTCATGGTGCATATACGGTCCGGAGCAGAATCTTCCAGTCTTGCCTTTTCAGAGCTCACCATTTATAAAATGGCAAACCGATGCTTGAGGTGTGGCAGATTGCCCTTGGGTAACAAATTTCTTGAGCCTACCAAAGGGGAAAGAAGGTTTGCATTTCCGGTTCAAAGAGTGTGGCTTAGAGATGGCGCTGACAAATGCATCTGCGTCACTGTCACTGTTTCCGTTTGCTCTTAGAAGTCAGGCCCCACATTTCCTATGATAGCCACAAGGAAACCATTCAGTTCCTGCTAATGGAAATGTAGTCACTTGCCCAAAAAGTTGGCTCTTGAAGAGAGAAATCCTGGGAGGTGTATTTAGGGGACACACATTGTATGCTCGCTTCTTGTATCCAGTTTACAAAGCCAGGTGCCAGATGACAAAGAAGGGATGCTCTATGGCCAGCTGTGAGAACTGCCACAGGTCTTCAAAGAAGAACACAGGTCACTCTTGAACCATTAATTGGTTGGTACTGATTCTTAATCCGAGAAAGAATAGAACAAATTCCTCCATGTGAAGAAGGACTACCTTGCAAGAGCAAGAGTAATGCTCAGAGACCCATTCCAATCCATAGCAACAATGGCTCAGTTGACTTTACAGATACCTTGGAAGAGCAAACCCACCATCTTGGAACTGAACTGTCTCCGTCATTTTAGGGAGAAGCGAACAGGAAGCCAGGCAGCCTAGTGCCTTCCCTGAGGAGTTCCGTGCCTGAGCCCTGAGTAAAACCTTGGTTTCTTAATTTAGGGGCGTTTCTCACAAAACCATGCTGTCCTGAAGAGTGAGAACAGGAGAACTTCAGAGACAGAGGTGCCCTGCTGGGCAACAAAGCAACACTGGGGTGATTGGCAGCCCCTGGAGTGAAGGAGGGAGCTGAGCTCAGCTTTTCACTGCTGCTGATGCAGGACAGGAGCTGAAACGCAAACAGGGCCTTCAGGCCCTTTCTTGCTGACTCGGGACGTCCGTAGCTCAGCCACTTCCAACTGCCTTCCCTCGAGCTCTCAGCACATTGAAACCAGGCCCTCAGGAGCACTGCTGCCTCTCTTTCCATGTCCATCTGGGAGCCCTGAGTGCTCCCTTAGCTTCACGTCCACCTCTTTGTCATGTTAGTAGCTCCCACCGTGGGAGGTTGTGAATCCCCTCAGAAGGGGACCATGGAATATACTGGCATGCACCCTTGGGTCAGAAAATGCCAGTGCAGGGGCGCCTGGGTGGCTCCATTGGTTGAGCGTCCGACTTCGGCTCAGGTCATGATCTCATGGCTCTGAGTTTGACCCCTGTGTCGGGCTCTGTGCTGACAGCTAACTCAGAGCCTGCAGCCTACTTTGGATTCTGTATCTCCCTCTCTCTCTGCCCCTCCCCTGCTCATGCTTTGCCTCTCTCTCTCAAAAATAAACAGACATAAAAAAAATTTTTTTTAATGCCAGTGCACAAGGCCACATTTGGAGCTGAAGTGAGGGCCATTTGCTGGAGTGGGGAGCACGTGCTGGGACGGGAAACCACACTCTGATGTGGAGAGTCATGCCTTGATGAAAATATTTAGCTCTGTGTTATCAGTGGTCATCTCTGGACTACAAGACTATGGTATTTATTTTCTCTCTTATGTTTTTTTTTTAAGTATACTCAATTAAAAAATAAAAAAAGCAACATGGTCACTCTGAACAATTACAGAAAATACACACATAGCTCTGTTTTTGAAATTCTTTGTACCAAAATTTCATGATAGCTCAGAAAAATATATGACATTTTATACAGAAGCTATCGGGCCATCATGTGGAGACTCAACATTAAAATGTAGAGTCCCAGTCATTTAAAGTGTTGTTTGGTGATACATTAAAGAAACTTATTTTTCCCTCCCCGGAAGTCCGTCCCCCATGGTTTTCCCGCGTCTCCTCTCCTCTCACACTGCAGCCACCTCACACAGGACACTTCACTCTCCACCAAAGGAGTGTTCACAGTCCCCACCAAGCACTTCTCGGGGACAGCAGCTTGGTGTCCTGCAATTTAACTCAATTCTGACACCATCTACCTGACACGGCTCCTACTTCCCTCCAGATGCCGATTCCAAGCGGGTCACCCACAACTTCCTTCCTATTGGGCTACAGATCCAGGGTTCCCACAACCCCCTGGTCAGGTTTGTTTGATTTGCTAGGGCAGCTCACAGAACTCCAAGAAACACTTCGGTACATCTACCAGTTTGGTAAAGTCGATATAAAGGGTATAGATAAAGAGCGAGATGAAGAGATTCGTACGGAAAGGTCTCCGAGGGTTGGGAACACAAGAGCTTCTTGGAGTTGGAGGGGGGATCTGTTCACCACCTGGGGAGCTCTCTGAACGTCAGGCTTTGGGACTCCTACGGAGCCTTCCTCACGTAAGCGCGATGGATCATGGACTCTATTCAACCCTTCTCCTTTCTCAAGAGAATCCCAATCCAATCATGCCTTTTTCTCTTCAGGAACCAGCTACCAGCCAGGAGCACCCCCAGAAATGCTTCATCAGAAAAAAAGACATTCCTATCACCCAGGAAATTTCACGGGTTTCAGGAGCTCTGTGTCAGAGAACAATAAATATTTTCTATTACCATACAAGTAAATATTAAAAAAATACTTAGCATATTGGGTAAATTTCAATTAAACTATGTATTTATACTAAAATGTGTCTGACGCACACATTATATTAGCCACATTTGCTGCATTCTGTAGAAAAGTACGATAATTTTTCACTATATTCTTTCCCCCAATTTTTATTATGAAAAATTACAAAACAAAACAAAACAAAAAAGAATTATGTGGAGAACCATCTACCACCTAAAAGATTCCAGATGAATGTTTATATACTTGTATTTATTCATAATTCATCTTTTTGAAAACATAATGGTTTAAAATTCTATTAGCCCTTCTAGAGATAAATGGAAACTTGAAGCTGCTAGACAAATAATTTGATAAATATGGATAATCTTACAGGATAAGGTGGCTAGTAAACATTTGAAGTTCTTTTTTTTTTAATTTTTTTATTTTTTTTTTATTTTATTTCTAGGATAGAGAGACAGCGTGAACAGGGGAGGGTCAGAGGGAGACGGAGACACAGACTCTGAAACAGGCTCCAGGCTCTGAGCTGGCAGTCAGCACAGAGCCCGACGCGGGGCTCGAACCCACGAACCGCGAGATCATGACCTAAGCGAAAGTCGGACGCTCAACTGACTAAGCCACCCAGGCGCCCCGAAACATTTGAAGTTCTTAATTAGTTCCTTCGGCTATTGATTTCAAGTGCCCAGGTTTTTTTGTTTGTTTTTTTTTAATGTTTATTTATTCATTTTTGAGAGAGAAAGGGACAGAGAAAGTTGGAGAGGAACAGAGAAAGAAATAGAAATGAGTCTCAAGCAGGCTCTGCACTGTCAGTACAGTTTGATGTGGGGCTTGAACCCATAAACCGTGAGATCATGACCTGACTGACATAAAGTCAGACACTTAACCAACTGAGCCACCTAAGCTCTCCTCAACTGTGCAGTTTTTAATGTTTTTCTTTTGCTTTGTCCTGATGTGTTTGTTTTTTTCAAATCATTTTGAACTAAACACCGATCAAAAAGAAATGATCTATAAAAATACACAATTAAAAACTATTAATAGACAATATTTTATATATAATTTAAGAAAAACATCTTTTTATTAAAACATAGCGATTGTTACTGAAATGCACCAGGTTGTACGTGTGTTTGTGTGTGTGTATCTCAAAATCCTTGAATATACTTTGAAATCTACACAAAAACCTATGAATTTCAAACCCTGCCTCCTTTCTTGCTTCTATGTAAACCACTGTCCATTCATTTAAAAGTATGGATTGTATCATATCATGTCCAGCTTAAAACTCATCCATGTCTTTCCCTCCTAGTTAAAGTAAAACCCCAGTCTCCCTTCATGACTGAGAAGGCCTCTGCCATCAGATATCGACTTCCTGTCCCGCACGACCTGGACACATGTCCCCTTGCTCACTGCACTGCATCAGACACTCTTGCCTCGTTTCTTCAAACATTCTGGACAGGATGTTTGGAGGAATTCTGTACACGCTGTTTGCACTGCCCAGACACGTGTGTGTTGACTCTTTCATGACGTTTAGTTAAATGTTCCCCGTAAGCAAATTCTCTCCTAATAACCAACCTTCTCCAAGCCATTGTATTTTCTTCATCATACATCTTTAATAATAACGTACAGCTATTTTAATTCTTATTTATGTCTTGTCTTTAAAAAAAATTTTTTTTTTTTAACATTTATTCACCTTTGGGAGAGACCGAGCATGAATGGGGGAGGGGCAGAGAGAGAGAGAGACATACAATCCAAAGCAGGGTCCAGGCTCTGAGCCGTCAGCACAGAGTCTGACACAGGGCTCGAACCCAGGATCCACGAGATCATGACCCGAGCCGAAGTCGGCTACCCAACCAACTGAGCCACCCAAGTGCCCCTTATGTTATGTCTATTTCTCTTGTAAGGGGACAGAGATAATATTTGCCTTGTTAATTAAAATAACATCCACATTTAGAAGGCTATTTCACCTGTAACTGGCACTTGGTGACTATAGGTTTAGTAAATAAATATGTTGCAATAATCATTAACTTTTTGGTTTGAGTTGGGCAGCATATTTGGAAACACTTGGTGTGTGTGTCCTTTTCAGAGGTCTCTTCATTCGAGAGGCTTATTTTAGAAAAATCAACTAGGTTGTTCTTGAAAATGCAGATTCCTAGGAATTTGGAGACAATAGGCTTCAGGAGGGATCCCTGAGCCTGAGTTTTAACAAGCTCCTTGAGTAATTCTTTTTTTTTCTTTTTTTTTTTAATATTTTTATTTATTTCTAGGAGAGGGAGAGACAGCATGAGCAGGGGAGGGTCAGAGAGAGAGGGAGATACAGACTCAGAAACAGGCTCCAGGCTCTGAGCTGGCAGTCAGCACAGAGCCCGACGCGGGGCTCGAACCCACGAACCGCGAGATCATGACCTAAGCGAAAGTCGGACGCTTAACCGACTAAGCCACCCAGGTGCCCCTCCTTGAGTAATTCTTATGCACAGCTAGTCTGGTGACAAACATATCTTACAACTCCTGATGATGTAACTTTGGAAAATAAAGAACTCAGTAAAGGATTAATCCAAAGCACTGTATTTGGGGGAAAAGCTCAGGACTTTAGATACACTGATATCTAACTGTGCCTACCAAATAATGTTTAGCCTGCATGTAGAAATTGGAAGAAATTGCACTAAAGAGCATGTTTCTCCATATCTACTTTGTCGATGATGATGCAAGTGTATCCAAGTCCTCATTAAAGCAAGATGTTAAAATCTTCATATTTTATCCCTTTCCAAGTAGAAACAATCTTGGTGGTCAAGAGAGGAATAACCTTGTTTTCTGAATAGGGAATAACATTATATTAAGCATAAGTATAGTCTGGAGTACTGTACCAGAGCTAAATTTTTATTGTCCACATAATAAAAAGGAAGTTGTGATGCCCATTATCCAAAAACTGTTCATATGCACTAACGATAATTTAACAATTATTATATTTGCTCTCCTAATGTAGTTTGCTTGCTTTGGGTTAATATGAAAATGATTTATATCTGGATGCATAATAAATATACATTAGGTTTCTCATAGGCCATTCTGGGTGCCCAGGGGAAGCTATTCTGGATTAAGGATTAACTATTAGCTCTAGATGGACCCTAAGGACTAGTTCTTGTCTAGTCTAATTCCTCCATTTTACAAAGAGGAAACCAAGGCTGAGAATCAGGGAATGCCTTAGAAGGGGCACTCAGTCAAGTGCTTGAGATGGGCTGAAGCGGTTACTTGGATATCAGGTCTTGTGCATTCAGTACATGTTAATGCTGACCCTGTGGACAGCACATTTTCAATTTGTCTAGCAGTGCTCTGGGCTAGCAAGGTGGCATTTCCATTTAACCCAGGGCCTTCTTGTTTCTCAGGTCTGACTATTACTTGACAAGTTTCCGAATGCTGTGTGAATTGTTTTCTTTGGCTCTGCCTTAAACCCAGTAGTTGAAAGAAAATGTTCTCCACCAGCTTTACTCAGAGAGGCCCACAACATGTACCAGAGGAGATTGAATTCATCTTCAGTTAACATCTCGTTGAAAGCTGCTCGTCTTTAAACACATGAGCAGGGCGCCTGGGTAGCTCAGTTGGTTAAGCATCCAACTCTTGATTTGGGCTCAGGTCACAACCTCACAGTTTGTGAGATCAATCCTGATGTCGGGCTTTGTTCCCCCCTACTCACTCTATCTATCTCAAAAATAAATAAACATTAAACATAAAATAAATAAAATAAAATAATAAAAAATAAAATAAAATAATAAAAAGTAAAATAAACACGAGCAATTTAGTCTCTCCATAAAACAGAAACAGATCATTTCCTTCTTTTGTTCAGTCATTCCCCTTCATTCCTCAAACTTAGAATGATTTTACATACAATGGTCAAAGAAGATCCATACTTAAAGCAACAAAATTATGTTAATAGTCATAATAATGTACAATAACCAGGCCAATATTATGGCTCTCATCAGTGTGACTTAAGTTACCATGTACCTATGACACAGTGAGGACACTCATCTTGCCCCCAAATATGATCGACAGGAGGCTCCTATGCTCATCAATGACAGTTTAAGTTATGAAATGCAGTTTCATTTTCCAGCTTGTGTTTGAGGATGTGAATATATAATCCCAACACAAACATTCTCAACTTGGGTAGCAGTTTATTTTAGGAAATAGCATGGCAGGCCACCATTCAAGGTTAATTGCGACAAACAAAAGGCAGGGTGTTCAAAAGGACGCTGCACACCAGGCAGGAGAATGACTAGGTTTTACGTGTCTCTGCGTTAAATCTTAAATATCCTCCGATTCTGTCTGTGTTCTTTATTATTTCTTTCACAAGTCGCCCGATGCTTTTCTTGGAGCTTCTGTTGAGTTGCGAGAGGGCCAAGTCTATCTCCGTGCTGGGGCTTTGAAGTCACACGCGTCTGAATTTGAATCTCAGCCTTCATCAATTCTGAGTTTTGACTCTGAGCAAGTTATTTATCTAAATCTTAGTTTCCTTATCTATAAAATAATACTATATATCTTATAAATTGCTGTTTGGATTCAGTGAAAGAAAGTATATAAATTACTTAGCACAGAACCTGGCCAAGAAATGAGCTTCGGTAAAGTTGTAATGTTGCAAAAGTCCTTAAGGCACCGACTCATTTTGTTATAACAGCAGCTAATGTCAAAGAGCAGGGGGGTTTGTAATTCCATCAGTTCTCCTCTTTGGTGAACCAAAGGCCTAAGTCACCAAAGCATTTATATTTTCAAAATGTGAAATGCACCAGGAAATAGCTTTAAGAGATTGTCACCAAAGGTAGAAGTTTGTAAAAATGATAGGCAAAATTGTCTTGTGGTTTCCAGAAAGTTCCTTTATAACAGCTAACTTTTGTCCTTTTATTGAAAACAGCGTTACTGAGCAATTTAGCATTGGAGGAGATTACATAGTTTCAAAATAATGGTTTCAAAATGAGCAGTATATTTTAGGATTTTGCTACGTCATTAAGTGGTAGATACTGTCCATAATTTTCTGAGCACGATAGTCTAAAATTCACTCACATTTGGTGCCCTTCTTCAGACATCCTGGCATACCTGAACTTTCTCCAGAGATTTTGGTTGGAGGAAAATATAAAAATGTCATCACTTCGGGGCGCCTGGGTGGCTTAGTCGGTTAAGCGTCCGACTTCGCTCAGGTCATGATCTCATGGTTCGTGGGTTCGAGCCCCGCATCAGGCTCTGTGCTGACTGCTAGCTCAGAGCCTGGAGCCTGTTTCAGTCTGTGACTCCCTCTCTCTCTGACTCCCCCCTGCTCACGCTGTCTCTCTCTCTCTCCTAGAAATAAATAAAAAAAAATTTAAAAAAATTTTTAAAAAAATGGCACCACTTCAATTGTAAAGAGTAATTGCTCTCTAGGGTTATCGGTGGTGGTGGTGGTGGTGGTTGTGGTGTGTGTGTGTGTGTATTTAGCATATCACAGTCAATATAAATATGGGACAATTTATGAGGCAAACTTGGGGGCTAATTGCCAATGATATTCTAGAATGACGGTTTTAAGGTTAAATTTATTCTTTGCCAAAGTAGAGGAGAAACACGTTGTTGAGGAAAGAATGTGAAAGACGTTTGGTCCTGAAGGCATAACCTCAAACACAGGGGCCGTCTGGATGGGATGGACTAGGGCTGGATGTAAACGAACCTGAAGAGGGTCCAGGATACAATTCCCAGCTCCCTGTACCTGTCCAGCTCCTACTCGGTCTTCACAGAGTTCCGGTGTTCAGCTCTCTCTGAAGCTCTTCCAGAATACTTACGTCACTCCTTATAGAAATTAGTTGCTCACAGAGCTCATTGTGAGCACCCTGTTATTATAGCACTTAATTAACATTTGATTGTAGTATTGTGTTTATCACACCCAGATGCTCTGAAGTTAATCTCTGCCTAGGTGGTAAGGTCATGAAGAGAAGGGACCGAGTACTTGACACATTTATGTTCAGTAAAGGTGGAGGACAGAGTTGAGGGCAAGAAGAGGAAGCAAGGAAAGGAAGGAGAGAGAAAAATGTAAAACGATGACCTCAAGTCAGTGATGACTGGTTTCTAAGGCCAAGGTTATATTGGCTGCCATTATATAAGGTCTTCGTGTACGCAAGACGGAAGTAAAGATGTGGAAAGGGAAGTAAATGTTAACGCTTTCAGAAACCTAGTAACGCTGATGAGGGAATTATAGCCCACCAACAAGGTGAAAACAAATCACCTGTCTGGAAGAATTCGGTTCTGGAAGAGAAACTTTATATGAGCATAAGCTTTCAAGGTAAATTGATATTGCAGATTTGTCATTAAAAGTAACTAGGACCTCCAAAGATCACTGTAAAACTATCTTCTGAAGTCAGGACGCTTTTCTAACTCAGCTACAGTTATGTTAAAGATATGGTAATATTCTATCATGTGCAGGAGTTGGAAAATCTGAAGATACCATTTTAAAAATAAGTAAGAACTCCTGGGTGGCTCAGTCGGCTGAGTGTTGGACTCTTGATTTCAGCTCAGGTCATGGTCTCACCGGTTCCTGAGGTCAAGGTCCCCCGCCCCCACCCCGACACCTCCCCACCTCCATCGGGATCAC
>NW_027527932.1:8684209-8718497 GCF_008692635.1 Crocuta crocuta
CGGGATCACACAGACTTCCTGCAGCCTGCTTGGGGTTCTGTCTCTCTCTGTCTTTTCTGTGATCTCTCTCTCTCTCAAAACAAAACTTTAAAAATAAATAAGTAAATAAATAATAAATAGCTTAATTCATAACAAAATTTAAAAAGTGTGGCCATAACTAAATCTTTTATTCCTTTTAAAAAATCATATCTGTAAATAGGTTTCTTTTTTCTTTCATTTTTTTCCAACTTTTTTTTTAAACGCCAACCTTTTAATGTGTATCAGATCATCAGCTTCATCACAGCAGTCACATGATGCCTTGCCTGTCTGGCTCCGTTCTGACAATCTTCATATTTTTTAAGTTTTTTTAGTTAAAAAAAATTTTTTAAGTGTTTATTTGTTTTCAGACAGAGAGGGGGGGGGGGAGGACAAGTGTGACCAAGGAAAGAGCAGAGAGAGAGGGAGAGAATGAATCCCAAGCAGGCTCTGTGCTGTCAGTGTGGAACCCAACCTGGGGCTCGATCTCAGGAGCCCCTGCAATCACAACCTCAGCTAAAATCAAGTCAGCCGCTTATTGGACTGAACCACCCAGATGCTCTGAAGGAACTTTTTTTTAAATGAAGATGATTTTTTTCCAAAGAGATCATGAATAATTTTACATTTTAAAATTAAATGTAAATTGCTAAAACATACAGTTCTGTCTTTATTTAATAAATCCCCTACTTCTCTCTGCTGTTCCCTTTAATGTCTCTTTCATACTTCATTTTTTATCTGCCCTGCTCTTTAAAGAGATTGAAATACTTGAGTATAAATATCCGCTGAAAGTAAATATTCTGTGGCTCTTGGGCTGGGCTCCAGGAATTCTGAAAGTCATTTGGAAATGGGAGATATGGAAGGTCATGACGTCAAGGGAGGCGAGTCACCAAAAAAGCTGTCGTTTCTCTGGCTGGATCAGTCTGAAGTCCAGTGACCTGAATAGGAGCCCCTGAAAGGGGCTGGGGGTGGGGAAGGGGAACTTTCAGAAAATTCAGCAAGTTACATCACCAGAGACTATGAGCGCTTCCCCTGTGTTGTAATTGGCAAACGCTAGTAAATATGGCTCCCTTCCCCTTCATGGTCTAATGTCTTTGATCTGGCCCGACCTGCCTCCCAGCCTTATCTGCCTGCTCCTCACTGCAGATTTCCAAGCATCCCAGACACCTTCCTGCGTCTGGCCTTGCGGAAGTTATTGCCTGTTCTTTAGACAGAATCTGCTTTCCTCCCTGGACTGACATTCTGCTCTTCCCTCAAGGTGCAGACGAATGCCCCCATCATGGGGTTTTCCCCACTCCCAAGATTGGTAGCTGGCTTCACTTTTTGCCCAATGATGGCTCTTCCCATCAGTGGGATCAGCTCATCAGGCCAGGTGTCTCACGAGGGAGAAGCAAACCTACCCCAAGAAGGGTTTTTCCAATCTCTGGCCAGGTTTGATAGTTAGAAAAGTCCCACAGTTCATTGGAGTTTGCCCATCCCCCCCATCCAGCTTAAATGAAAATAACCCAGGGGCGCCGGGGTGGCTCAGTCGGTTAAGCATACGAGTTTGGCTCAGGCCATGATTTCACGGTTCATGAGTTCCAGCCCTGCGTAGGACTCTGTGCTGACAGCTCAGAGCCTGGAGCCTGTTTTCGATTCTGTGTCTCCTCGCTTTCTGCCCTTCCTTGGTCAGCGCTCTGTCTCTTGAAAATAAATGTTAAAAAAAAATATGTTTTTTAAAAAAAGAAAGAAAATAATCCATTCTCCTCTGCTTCAAAAAATTTTGTTTGTATCTTCCAGGGAAAGTGTTTTCTCCATTTCTTGATATTCATCGTGCGAGTACACTTGCCATGATAACATTACAGAACGGTTAGGAAATAAATGTATTTCTAAAGAATAGAAAAATTACCCACAAGACCGTCATCCAATCATAGTTCGTGCTGTCTTTGCCCTTTCAGTCATTCTTAGAAAAGTCTCTTTTATGTGCTTATAAACATAGTGCACACGGGGCGCCTGGGTGGCTTAGTCGGTTAAGCGTCCGACTTTCGCTTGGGTCATGATCTCGCGGTTCGTGGGTTCGAGCCCCGCGTCGGGCTCTGTGCTGACTGCCAGCTCAGAGCCTGGAGCCTGTTTCAGAGTCTGTGATTCCCTCTCTCTCTGACCCTACCCTGCTCACGCTGTCTCTCTCTCCTAGAAAAAACAAAAAAAACCAAAAACATAGTGCAGACACAACGCCATGCCTTGCTTTTCTTTTTTCTTTTTTTTTTTATATTTTTATTTATTTCTAGGAGAGAGAGAGAGAGAGAGAGCGCGCGCACGTGAGCAGGGGAGGGTCAGAGAGAGAGGGAGACACAGACAGAGAGAGAGAGCGCGCGCGTGAGCAGGGGAGGGTCAGAGAGAGAGGGAGACACAGACTCCGAAATAGGCTCCAGGCTCTGAGCTGTCAGCACAGAGCCCGACGCGGGGCTTGAACCTACGAACCGCGAGATCATGACCTGAGCCGAAGTCGGACGCTTAACCGACTAAGCCACCCAGGTGCCCCCATGCCTTGCTTTTCTATCTTAACACTATACCTTTGTCATTTGTTCAAGTGACCGAAGATATTTTAAAATAGGACTTCTTATATAATATCTTTAGTTGTTCCTTAGGATTGAGTAGAAAATTATAAAAACAGAAAGTTTCTCCCGTTGTATGCTGAGCGTGTCACACCAGCACAGAACCCAGTGGAAGCACACGGAAGCTTGGCTCTCAGCTGGCCTGCGGTCCGCCAGGGCCACCCTCCTTCCCTCTGACCCTCCAGGTCCTCGCTCGGCCTCTCTCTCGGAGTCTTCTCCATCTTCCAGTCCATTATCAGCACAAGGCAAATCTTATTTGGGTGACTTTTCTCCCTCCATCTTACTCTGAAGCTTTTGAAAACCACAGCATGTTACAGGGAGAGCCAGGATCTCCACCACCTAGATTCTCCCATTCACGTCTCACCGCACATGCTTTATCAGACCTCTTTCCATGGTTTTGAGGACTTTGACCTCCCTCCTCAGGGAGACTTTCCCTCTGGCCTCTGGCTCTGCTTCCTCCAAGGACCCATCCCAAAAGGACTTGGATCCCTCAGGCCTGACCCACAGAATAGCCCTGGACAGGAAAACACTTCTCTGCCCTCGATAATGCCCAGTGAACTCTTCTGGAAAGTACGCATTATTTTTAATGCCATCAACAGCGTATCAGAGCACTGATATTAACTCTGCTGAGTGTCATTTAAGTTTGGAGGAGGAATTTAGGTTGATGCTATTCTTAGAGCCCTCTCACACTGCCTTGTATATAGCGATCCACGCACATAGTTCATTTTTCTTTGAACCCTTAATCTTCACGATAAAACCTTCAGTTGATGTTTGTTTTCTCCCTATGGCCATGAGCAGAGGGCCTTGCATATAAAAGGTGTTCCATAAACATTTGTTGGGGTGGGGGTGGAGGCGTAAAGAAGAGCCCGTCTATGCCACTTTTGATAAGTCAGCTGATCAGCAAAGACAACAATGACAAGATGTCTAGGGTAACTGAAGCAGGAAGCGCCTTATGATGCGTAGTTAGCTCAATTATATTGGCCATGGTTTTGATTTCTTTCTGATTCAAAGTCCTGCTAACTGCCCGGGCTTGTTTTTGTCCATCGCAAGGTTAAACGGGGCACAGTAGCAACATGTTTAATAAGACGAGTCTGAAATCCTATACATACTTGGATATGCCAAGAAGACTTTGTATCTACCATGATGAAACATCATAAATGATACCATAAATATCACAATGAAACATCATAAATAACAGATTATAGGCAAATTCACCTATAACCATCACCTCAATAAGAGTGCTCTTGACAAAGCTCTGGAATAAGCATACAAATGCAATTGTTCCTACAGAAACTTCAGGCAACCGACCCTTGGTAAAAAGACTATACCAAGGCAGTCTGGAAGAGTCTTGTCTGCTCTATGTGGTGTCCTTCATAGGGAGATGCTTCACCATTTTCCAAAGAAGTGGTTCATTGTCCAGAAGACCTATGCAGTCACTTCATGGCTACGGCGCCAGCAACTTGGCTTTCTCTCCCTACACTTCCCTCCTCCTGCGGCATGGTCGTTCCCTACACCTTATTCCTCCACGTTGTTGCATCTCTGTAATTTTACACTGCAATACACCACGTGCTGAATAGATTAGTCCATACTTTTCTAAGTCACTGGCTTTGTTTGTGTGCATAGTGGCAGATTCTAGGCTAGGCAGAGGCCAGGCTAGACTTTGGGGACGCAGCAGCCGGGACCCTGCCTTCACAGCAACTACCAACCAGAAAAGAGGCTTCCCGGCCACACTAGGCTAATGGTGCCACCTGATGGCTGAGACGGGCCAGGCTTTATGCCTTCTTATTACTGTTCATGCCTTTGCTTCCATCCTGGCCTCTTTGCTGCCTGTTTTTCTTCTTTTTGTTTTTATTATTTCAACCCATCCCATCTTTATGATTTTACTTCCTCTTCTACCCAGCCTCTATTCCAAACACCATGTTTTTGCAATCTCAATATCTTTACTCCTTTCTTTTCACTATGTTTTCCCTGAAAGTTCCCAACCTTGGATCTATCCAACCATTGCCTCTCTCCACGGTTACCCTGTGGGTTTCTGAATGCTGCTAGAGGTACACTCACGATCTCCACTGGGTTTTTGGCTGAGCTTGGCCTTCCTTGCATGAGCTTCCCTATGTCCCCATGAGTCACTCCCCTCAACCACCTTGCCCTCTGCAACCTCCCTGCCTCACCTGCCTTATGGATGATGGCCTTATACCCACCTTGCAGATAAACGTGAAATCATCTGCCATGAACCTTCATCTCTCAACCTCTTATCCTCCACAAGGATAAAATCAGCAATATTTGCATTTGTCCTACTTCTTACAATCCAGATATGACCTTTTCACTGCTCCTGACTTTTGATCCAGGGTCTTCCAGCACTTTGTATTTTGTGTCTTTCCTTGATTTCTTTTTCCATGTACCCTATAACAAGGTCAAGCTCCTTCCGTCATAAAGAGTGTTCCTGCCCTCAACCCAGACGTCTCCATTTGGCTACCCCTTTATCTCTCGCTTCTCATCTTCTTCTTCAATTTAAACTTAATGTTTAATATTTTAACATTTTCTTAAAAATATTTCATATTTACCGGAATGTTTAAAGAGTAATGTAACAAATGGTCACAGTCTCCTTTAGTCACAGGCTGAAGGAATAGAACACAGTATGTCTGAAACCACATGTGTAAGGCCCCGTGTCACGTCTTCTCCTGTTTATTTGAGCGCCAACACCCTTCTGAATTCTGTGCTTAAATTTTCCCTTTAATAAACAAAGATTAGGCGTATGGCCCAGGGCCAAACCACTCCTAATAGGATTCTTTGGCGTATGGACCGCAGCAGGGACATTTCTCTGAACCATGCACCAAACCTTTCCTCTGGGACAGGCTGTCAGCTTCCCAGCACAGGAAATCTCTCTGTAATATGCCCAGTTTACACTGCAAGATGGCCTGCTTCTCGGACCATATGACATGGCAGACATCAGATGTTAGAGGCATATGTGATAGAAAAAGACGGACTGTGGGGTTTATGGCGAGCCACAGAAGAAAAATTACAGTGTCACTTCCTAGAGTTCTGGAGCAAGACCATGCCATCTGCCCTGGAGAAGTGAACAATTCTCAAAATGCAGTTATGCTCCTGGACCCTGGTAGAAATGGAGCTTTTCATCACCGGACACCAGGTTACCACACAACCAAAATATCCAAGAGTGGGGACCAGACACCGCAGTTCACCCCCACGACATCCTCTTCTCAGTTTCCCCCCAAAACAGAGACACTCCAAGGGGTCTAGAGAACTTCTAAAACTTTTACAAAATACGGAATCCCAAAAGGCTCAAGTGGCAGGCTCTGAAGTACGTGATGGCACGTGAAGTCTGCTGGCAGAGACAACATTAGTATGCTTATTTTATTAATAGCATAATTATGCACCGTGATGAGTTGCATGAAAGAAAGGGACAGGGTGTAATGAGAGGATCTTGCACAGGAGGAAGTAACAAGAGATGAGGCTAAGGCACCACCGTTCAGCCTGTGTTGGGCATTCAGAGGAGAAGCAGAAAGAAGCAAGTGAGAGGATGTGAACAGAGGATCGCCATGACCGGGTTTGGGTTTTGCAGAGAATGAAATGAGAACTGCATGTGGAGAGACTTAATGGGAGCAAGCATGCTGTGCAAGAGTTTGGATGGAGCTTTCGGGAAAGCACTGTTGTCTCGGGAAAAAAACACTGTGGAGTTCCACAGTTTGGAAGACAAATTGTTAAGTTCAGGTTGGCCTACGTTGAGTTGGAAGTTGGTGTCTCATTTGATTCTTAAACTAACGATAGAATCTAACTAAATAGTTTTGAGTGCAGGTTTAATGAGCAACAGGAAGGTCTAAATGTGGACATAACTGTATAAGTCATGAGCCTTTCTATAGCTGAGTCTAGAAACCATGGGTATGAATGCATTTGCCCAGATATGAAGCCTACAATGGAAAAAAACATAGATGAAGACCTAAATCAAGGAATTCCAAATGTATAGCAAAGGAGCTGGCATCTTTCTCATTTTCCTTGGTTTTCAAGCATCTCTTGAAGTAATCCCTTCTCTCTGAAAGCACCTCTCTCTAAAATCATACCCCCTTCCCAAATAGAGTCTTACCTTTGTGTAGCCATATTATCTTATTTGGATTCTAGACATTGAGTTCATTTGCATAGTTAATAGACTTAGAGCTCATTCATTCAATTCTTTATGCATTTATCAGTCTATATTGGTCTATATTTACAAACCCATTCTATGGTCAAACATTGTGCTAGATGCTGGGAGTATTGAAGCTAATAGAATATATATTTTGCCCTTGAAGAGTTGTGGCAGAGACTTGCTCAGTATTTACCAATTGCATTTATTTTCCTGAGCACAAAGGAAGACCACCTTTCCCAGCCTTCTACGAAGTCATGTTAGAACCTATTTTGAGTTTTGGCCAGTGAATTGTTGGACAGAAGGATGTCAAAGGTTGGTCAAAATACCTCCCCCATAAGATCCTCACATTCCTCTCTTCCCTCTCTGCCTAAGCCATGGGGCTCATATGTTTAAGATGGCAGCATCACAAAGTGGAAGGAAACTGAGTTTCTGAATCACCGCTTGGACATGAGCTGCCTTAGAGAACCACAGATCTTCACTGTGTAAAGTCGTTTAACCTTGGAATTTATTTTTTCCAGACCATAATTCAATTACTTTGAATACGGCAATGCTCAGTCTAACAACAAGAATAATTTTGATGACATGCTGGCAGAAGAGACCATGTGTGCAAAGTATCGAGTCCCCTACTTACTACTCACACCAAACTGTGAGTAACCTGGAAGGTTGGAGCTTAATGGAAATGAGAATGGGTAGGAGATAATAGGAGACAATGGGCTGATTGTGGAACTTTCGATGCCTAAAGTCTTGGCAGAAGTCAATGGGAAGATGTTCAAGAATTTGATGAGAAATATGACAGAATCTGAATTTTAGAAAAAATCACTCCTCATCAAAGTAGGGATCAGACTGAAATTATTTTGGAGCCAGGGAGACAAATGTGGAAAATTTAATCACCCAACCAAGAGATGTTCAGAACTTGTATGAATATGTGGCAGTGGGCATGGAGAAGAGAGGCTAGTCTACAGAACATGAGGACTGCTTGGGTTTGAAGGGGGTTAGATTACTCCTGGGCTCCAGGTCTGGGCAAGTAGGTTCACAGAGATGACATTTTGGAATACATAATAAAAAAGAAATTTCAAAATAGCAACATGGAATTAAAACATATTTAGGAACAAATATGCAGAGCCCAGATGAAGAAAACAATTACAGAGAGACTTAAAAGAAGTCGAACAAATGGAGAGACAGCTCACAATGCTGGGTGGAAAGAAATGTCGTCATAAAAGATAGTATTCCGCCGCAAATCAGTCTATACAGTTAGTATAGTTCCGGTACAAATAAGAATGAACAAGAACTTAAAAGCCGATCCCAACATTCATTTGTAAGACAAATTAAGACAAAAATTTTTTAAAATCATAAAAATTGAATGAGGAGACATGCACCGCTATACATCAAAAAGCCGCTGTAAATTATTCTAATTGAAATGGTATCGTACGGCGGAAATAGTCTGCTGCAAGATCAGTGCAGCAGAATAAAATATACAGAAATAGACCTTAGTAAATAGAAGAATTGATTTTATGACCAAGGTAATATTTCACATAAAAGAGTTCTTACAGGGCGCCTGGGTGGCTTAGCTGACAAAGAGTCTTACTCTTGATTTTGGCTCAGGTCATCATCTACCGGTTCCTGAGTTCGAGCCCTGCATGGAGCTCTGTGCCGACAGCTCAGGAGCCTGGAGTCTGCTTCAGATTCTGTGTGTATGTCTCTCTCTGCCCCTCCCTTGCTCATAATCTCTCTCTCTGTCTCTCTCTTTCTTTTTTTCACTCTCTGTCTCTCTCAAAAATAAATAAACATTAAAAAAAGAGTTCTTAACACAATTGACTATTTGAAAAACCTAAATACATATAATTATATCACTAATGTAGTATAAATTCCAAATGAATTAGAATCAAATGTTAAAATAACGTAAATGTAACCTTGAAGATACAAAGAAAGTTCTTTTCTATAAACATTATAATAGAAATATTATTTACTAGACTCCTTTAAAATAACTTTTCTGAATTAAAATAAAAGCCCACTCAAATAAATGTAAAGAAAACACTAGGGGGAAATTTATAATATGCATAACACAAGATTTATAGCCTTGACGTGTGACAAAAACCCTTAACAATCAAACGGAAAGAACTGAAACTACTAATAAGAACAGTGATTAAAAAAATGAGAGAAGAAATTTACAAAAGAAATTCAACAGCCTATAAACATGTAAAAGAGTGAATATTATTGGCAGAAAAACACTAACTAATAAAGAGTTAAATGGTGTTAGACCCAGAAAAGACAGAGTATGTTGGGAAATAGTCACTTTCATATACTTTGGGTTAACCTAAGTCAGTACAACCTTTCTATGAAGCAATTTGGCCATAAGTCTCAAAAGCCTAAGGAATATTTATTCTACTCAATCCAATAATTGGGTTTCCACAATTTTATTCACCACAAAAAAATCAGAGATATACGCACAAAATTATATATACATCATTTGCATTAGTTATAATGTAAAAAAAATTTTTAAACCATAAAGTCCAACAATGCGAGACTTAAAATATAAATCATGGTGTATACATATCTACATGTATGTTTTAGAAATATATTTCATCGGCTGAAATAGCTGTAAGAAAGCTAAGGAGAAATCTGATCACAAATGGTATGTATAACATTTTACTAAACAACTATGTTTACACCAGTTTATTATGTCTATGCCAGGGATTGGCCAATTGCAACCCAAAGGCCAATTCTGGCCCATGGTTGGTTTTGTAAATAAAGTTTTATTGGCACACAGCCACACTCATTTGTTTATATATTGTGTATATTTGCTCTTGGACGACAATGGTAGAGGTAATTAGTTACAACAAAACCCATCTGTGCGAAAAGCCTAAAATATTTACTATCTGGCCCTTTAAAGAAAAAGGCTGCAATCCCTGATCTATGCAGTAAACTGTATCTAAAAAGTAATTATTTCTAGTATGGGAAATTTAAACTAATTTTCTTTTTCTTTTTTGTATTTGTCATATTTTCCAAGAGAAGATTTTTATGAGACATCATGTTGTAAAAATCTGGCAACATAAATATATGTCAACATCAGCTATACACTGTATGTTTACAAAAAGAGCAGACATATTTCAAAATATAAGTAATCATTTTCTCTGGAAGGATGTAAGTATGGGTGATTTGTCTGCCTTTTCTGACTCTTTTTTCTGAGTATTTAATCTATTACAGTGAACATATGTTACACACATAATCAGAGTATATTAAGGCATGCATTATAATGAGTGTCCTGGAATTTCTTATGCTGACTTTTCCCTCTGATTCCAGGGGCATATTGATGTTACATTCAACATCTTTTTACTTTTTCACAACATAGAAGAAAACTTTTTGGAATACTTTGACGATAGGGATTTTCGGTGTTCCTTACTTTGAAGTTTAAGTCAAGTTGTAAATTATAGCAAACATCTGGCCTTAGTTATCTGCAGTTTAAATCATTATACTTCAAAAGAAATGAATCCAGGAACGAAAAACATATAACAAGAAAAACCAATGGTCTCTTTTCCTGTGTTGTGCTCTGTTTTTTGGATCCTGATAGATGGACTCATGAGCACTTTCAAATTCCCTGGGAGCCACCCATGCCAAAAATACACACTCTGTTTGGATTCATCAAATTGTAGAGGGAGATAAAAACATCTTATGTGATCTCACCAAGCTCTTCCAATCATGATTTCAAAGTGTAACAAACCATCTTGGGCATATTTTTTAATCCATCTTTCCCTTTCACCCTTTCAGTTCTTTGATGAGCATATACCTTAAGCTCTTAATTTTTAAAACACTGATTGAGTGATAACTCTTGAGAAAAAGCAAGAAAGTAAAAGAGAAACAGTCATATTGAATGTCCATATCAACAGAAATGTATTTCTTGGATATCAAGGAAATAAGGTAAACATGGCTCTTAGTGTCAATTTCTTCTAGTTTAAATCAGACATAGGGGCCAATAGATGATCTGACTCAGAGTCCTTAAATCAGTTTCATCCACTTGTCTGCCTTGGAGTTTCTAATTCCATTAGAATATCTATCTGATCATTATTTTTCTCTTCTATGGCCTAGTCATGGGTCAAAGACCAAGAAATTTTGAGGCCCGGTGGCCTTTAAAACTACTGGCAGAGGGGCGCCTGGGTGGCTCAGTGGGTCAAGCATCTAACTTTGGCTCAGGTCATGAACTCACATTTTTTGAGTTCAAGCCCATTGTCAGGCTTTGTGCTGATAGCTCAGGGCCTGGAGCCTGCTTTGGATTCTGTGTCTCCCTCTCTCTCTGCCTCTCTGCCACCCATGCTTGGTGTCTCTCTCTCTCTCTCTCTCTCTCTTTCTCTCTCTCCTTCAAAAATAGGTAAACATTAAAAAAAAGGGTTTTTTTTAAATTTCTTAAATTGCTAGCAGTTCTCTCCAGGGCAGCAGGAAAAGTCTTTGGGGCAGCCTGGAAGAGGGTTGGCCAGGACTCTGCATTTTCCAAAACTAGCACCCTGCCCTTGGTAAATCTCGTCCTGCCTCGGAGCCCCAGCATGCACTTCGAAGACTACCCCTGCTGGTTTCCGACAAGCTCTGGGGGCTACTCAGCTCAGAGTCAAGACCAAAAACAGCAAGGTGAGAAGGAAGCAACCCAGCCCACACTAGCCCTTAAGCCTACCTGCGAGAGTGGGGAGCGCAACACAGAACCATGTTCACTGCAAGGCTCTGTGCCAGGCTGGGGTGTGAACAGTCCTGGCCTTCCTCGGTGGCCAGCCACTTTCCAGACTTACATCCTTAGGAAGCAAGGGCCACTTACTACTGCAGCTCCCTTCCCTCTATCCAAGTCTGGACTCGCCTCGCCTTGTTGCTGCTAAAACAGGAGTACTCTTCACTCCTGGCAATTCTGAAGGAGAGTCTTTCTTTCTTGTTTTATTTTTGATGTTTATTTTTTGAGAGACAGAGACAGAGTGCGAGTAGGGGAGGGGCAGAGAGAGAGAGGGAGACACAGAATCTGAAGCAGGCTCCAAGCTTTGAGCTGTCAGCCCAGAGCTGGACGCGGGGTCGAACTCACAGACCCTGAGATCATGACCTGAGCCAAAGGTGGACCCCCTACCAACTGAAGGAGATTATTTCAAAGGCAAGAAAATTCAAGCTGCAAAAGTCTAATTCCTTGCATACATACATTCTGCAGCCTGTAAATCATCCTACAAATGCATTGAAAGCATGAGTCATAGAGGGAAAGGTGCATAATAAAAGAGTTAGTCCCTGCATTTGAAAATGAGGTCACCTTGCATTCTGTGTGAAGGTGAACAGACACACTGTCAGCCTCTGTTTATAATTATTCAGGATTTAGCCATGAATCCAGTATCTCCAGCCTGACTCAATATAGATAAACAAGAGTCAGAATTTCCAGACCGAAAGCAGGCCTCCACAGGGTTATTGATACCTTTTATTATATAAGTCATTGATTTCATGGAACTCCTTTTTCCATTTTTTCCCACTAAAACATATCCAGTGTAACCTAGAGGATCGCCTTTTTGTTTTCTTGATCTCCTCACATCGGATGGGTTTCGATAAAACAAAAGAGACGGACTTGTTTTATGAAATTTGAGCTCAAACAGATTTCTGTCGTGTTAGTGGGTGATAAAGGAGTTCACAGCAATCCTCTTTGAATAACTCCTTCCAGGCGGTTTTCATGGTTTTTTTGGTCGCCAACCTGCTTTTATTACCCAAATCTGCTTGAAATATATAATTTTCACACACCATTGCAATAACCTTTGCTGACAAAGAAACAACAGGCAGGGGCGCCTGGGTGGCTTAGTCGGTTAAGCGTCCGACTTTCGCTTAGGTCATGATCTCGCGGTTCGTGGGTTCGAGCCCCGCGTCGGGCTCTGTGCTGACAGCCAGCTCAGAGCCTGGAGCCTGTTTCNCAGACGGAGCCGTGATACCTAATCTGATTGAAGTGTTAGCTTCCCCAGAAGTGGAATCTTAATCCAGCCAACTGAATTCCCTGGTCAGCTGCCAGTGACGTAATCTGCCTGAGAGACCCTTACTCTTCCCTAAAGGAAGGTGGTGTTACCTCAAACAGTCTGCTCTTTGCTAGTAACTTCTTGTTCTACCCACTTCTGCCTGTTGAAGACGTTCATTTTGTACAGCTCTTCAGAGCTCCTTTCTACTTGGTGGATGGGATGCTGCTCCATTTATGAATCATTGAATAAAGGCAATAAGATTAATATTTATTCAGCTGTTGTTTTTTTTTTCTCACACCCTCAATGGGAGAAAAAAGGGAGTGAGAGAGAGAGAAGGGAAGGTGAACAACACTGAGAAAGATGCACCGAATCTTTTCAAAGGGAACAACTTTTTTCAATCCTCTCTTACCTTCTTGTTAAGACCAAGGAAAGGTCCAAAAGTAGTATAAGTTAAAGGAGATCATCTGCCTCCAAATCGATAAATAGATCCAACTAATCCCAGCTATCTCTAATTTACAGATGATCTAAACACAGTATTTTAATTTTTTTTAATGTTTCTTTATTTTTGAGAGAGACAGAGTGTGAGCAGAGGAGGGTCAGAGAGAGAGGGAGACACAGAATCCAAAGCAGGCTCCCGGCTCTAAACTGTCAGCACAGAGCTGGACATGGGTTCGAACTCACAAACCATGAGACCATGACCTGAGCTGAAGTCGGACACTTAACTGACTAAGCTACCCAGGAACCCCTAAAAACAATTTTTAAACTGGCACTAAGAAATGCTGTGAGAAAGAAAAAAAAATCATGGTTTCCTCCTTCCCTCCCTCCCTCTCATCCTTCCTTCCTCGCTTTCTCCTTTCTTTGCTTTCTTGTTGTCTTAATTTTTTTTCTGATTATATACAATTATAGGGGGCAAATCTTTAATTCTCTTTGGAATTGAACTAAATTCTGAACCCCAAAATAGAAATAGTACTGGGGTATAGTCAGACATGATAACAGGACCCAGATGCTACATACATTTTATATCTAAAGTTTTCCCATTCCTATAATCTTGCTTAGAATGTATATTTTAACACAAACTATCCATTGGACTGAACCTCTGGAAAATAAGGAAGTTAGGAGTTATTAGTTCCTGGAATCTGATTGTCAACATTCAAATGTATCTTCTGAAAATAAATTCCTCACACATTCAAATAAGAAATAAACATTTATTCCTGGCCATCATTTTTTCCCTTTTCTTCTATTAATATTTATATAAACTTATACCAAGGAACCATAAATATTATTTATAACTCTGCCCTTTATTATCAGAGCTAATAGATATAACAAAAGTTCTGTTATATGAAACTCCTATAATTTTCCCTGTGAAAAACAGATCTGTGAAGAACATAGTAAAGATATGATCAATATCCAATGTTTCACAGTCTAAATATCTTAGAAGTCTAGAAATGTTTTATTACAAGACGTTATCTTGAAAGAAATTACCTCTGATGTCTCTTATCAAAGTAAAATGCTTTATAAGCTCTGTAAAGTTTTCTGAGAATCGATGTGTTTTAACTATTCTGAAACGTTTATTTTGCTGTTTAAAACCTGTAAGCTCTTTCAAAATGGAAAAGAAATAGAGAGATGTTTGCCAGACTTTTCCATTTAAATACAAAGAAGATATCCTTTTGAAAACATTTCTTGCCAAGTTACATATTCTTGCAACCAAGAAATTTCTAGACCGAGATTTTTGAAGAATAGCTATGCCCCTCATGATGAAAACCACTGTAGAGAAAAGTCTTTGTTATGATGTGAAAAAATAAAATAAGATAGTGAACTAGCATGGCTTTTTTTCCCCATTAAGTCCACAAAAATTGTGGATCATTCTTAATGTTTGCCTTCTAAAAGATAGTACTAAGAGTGTAGTGGCAATTACCTATTTTAGTCTTTTAATTTAAAGGTTATTNAAGAATAGCTATGCCCCTCGTGATGAAAACCACTGTAGAGAAAAGTCTTTGTTATGATGTGAAAAAATAAAATAAAATAAGATAGTGAACTAGCATGGCTTTTTTTTGCCATTAAGTCCACAAAAATTGTGGATCATTCTTAATGTTTGCCTTCTAAAAGATAGTACTAAGAGTGTAGTGGCAATTACCTATTTTAGTCTTTTAATTTAAAGGTTATTGGATTTTGTTTTATTTTTAAAACAAACCTAGATGTGAGTCAACAGAACACTGTTTTTCTCCTGTTTACATTTAATCACAGATGTCGTGCGCATTAAATTTTCCAAGTAGTGACTTGGTAGATTTCCCTCCCAGTTACGTGTTTGTTCTCACTCTTGTAGATCGTAGCCTGTGATAACTCACAGGGCCAAATAAGTTTGCCCTCAAACACAAATAAGGAGCTGTTAACGGAATTCATTCCCAGAACTGATACCCCACCCCGCCCCCTTCTCTTAGCCCCAGGGCTCCATCTCCTGTGAGAATCAGTTGAAGAAGTCAGAGAAAGAACAATGTGGCCCAGAGGAGATTTAGTTCAGAGCCCTGCCTATCAGTCTGAATTGAAACTGTCAAGGAAAACAGCTTTTAATTGTCTAGCAGTATATATTTAGAATGACTTCAAGGCACAGAGAAGTTCACCATTTAGGTGGGAAATGTATGCATTTTTGAAGCCCCTCCTCAATTCAAGAATATGTCTAAAAACATCCTGAACCCCTACTGGGTTCCGGGCCTTATAGTTAAGGGACAGTCCTGCCCAAAGACCTTAAATTCTGATGATAAAATTTGACAGTTGTAAGGCTGAACTGAACAAATTTTAGACTGTGCTTTAATAAAGCGATGATGTAATATATGAAACCACAAGGAATAGAAAAAAGCCATCTCATCTAAAAGGTGAATGGGCACAGCATTGGCCCTGGGTCTGGAGGAAGGAAAGATCGAAAAACATCCGTGGGCACCAGTGATAGCCCCAAAGGCTTAGTCCTGGGCATGTTCAAACCTTGATGCATTTCCCAGTCAATCAGGGTAAAACAGATACAATACATTGGGACCAGATTGCAGAAAACCTTAATTGCCATTCTGAGAAATTGGAACTTGGTAAAAAATGATACAGCACTTAGTTCTATTTTTATTTTTGTTTTTGTCTGCAGAAAAGACAGAATAATAAAACTAACATTGTTTGAATAACTTCTTTTTTTTTAATGTTTATTTATTTATTTTTGAGAGAGAGAGAGTGTGTAAGCAGGGGAGGGACACAGACTGAGAGAATCCCAAGCAGACTCCATGATGTCAGCACAAATCCCGATGTAGAGCTCAGTCTCTCGAGAGGAAATCAAGAGTTAATGGTTGGAGGGGCACCTGGGTGGCTTAGTCGGTTAAGCGTCTGACTTTCGCTTAGGTCATGATCTCGTGGTTCATGGGTTCTGGCCCCGCGTCGGGCTCTGCGCTGACTGCCAGCTCAGAGCCTGGAGCCTGTTTCAGTCNATCTATTGGCCAGAAACGATAACACATATCTTGTATATAATATTTATTTTATCCTCACAAAAATCCAAAGAGTAAGGACATATTCTGTTGACCAGAAATCTGAGCCTCACATGCAATGCCACACCTGGGGCAGACACTATTGCTTGCCTCTTTGCATATTTATCCCCCGACCTTTTTCTTTGCCCACAGCCATGACAGAGGCCTCAAAAACTAGAAATTGTCTTTTCCATCCTCCCTTATGGGTTTGAGGTGTCCATGTGACACAGTTCTAGCCAACAGAAACATAAGAGGAAGTATGTTAAGAAGCCTTGAGGGGCGCCCGGGTGGCTCAGTCGGTTAAGCGCCTGACTTTGCCTTGGTTCATGATCTCATGGTTCATGGGTTCGAGCCCCACGTTGCACTCTGTGCCGACAGCTCAGAGCCTGGAGCCTGTCTTAAGACTCTGTGTCTCCCTCTCTCTCTGACCTTCCCCTGCTCACGCTGTCTCTCTCTCTCTCTCAAAAATAAACAACATTAAAATAAAGACGCTTTGAGAAAAAGTTAAGCATTGCTTATTAAAAAACAATAAAACCCGGGTCCTGCTGGCACTGCCCTTACCTCTTTTTCCCCATAACGTGGGGGGCACACTGCCAGGTGGGAAAACACGGTGATGCCACGAGAGCCCCTAAGTGCACCACCAAGAAGTTTTTTTTTTTTAAATATTTTTATTTATTTCTAGGAGAGAGAGAGAGACAGCGTGAGCAGGGGAGGGTTAGAGAGAGAGGGAGACACAGACTCTGAAATAGGCTCCAGGCTCTGAGCTGGCAGTCAGCACAGAGCCCGACGCGGGGCTCGAACCCACGAACCGCAAGATCATGACCTAAGTGAAAGTCAGACGCTCAACCGACTAAGCCACCCAGGCGCCCCAACACCACCAAGAAGTTTATCCCTGAGTTCTTGGGGCAGTAGCCCTCAAACCAAACTAAGATGCTTGAACCACACAGGGAGTTCAATAAATCCAAAAACCGACAGTAAGAAGCACGGGGAAAGGGAAGGGGAAGGGAAGGACTCCCTAGGTCCTGTGTCAGGATACAACGCTCAACTCCCCTCTCTCAGCTACATCGATCTCCATGCTGAACTGAGTTCCGGGAAAGCGAGAGTTCTCTACAGAAGGAGCAGAAGGAAGACAAGGGGTCTCTACCGACAGAAGGTGCCCGGAGTCAACACCTTTTGCTCCATCACAATGATGCAGTGGCATTCCTGATCACCGTGTCATTCACCCATGACCCAAACAGCAGCCGTGCATCTCTTAGGTACACGACATGGGCAAAAGACTAATGAAGTGAGATTGGGTGTCACCAATGGGGGTTCGATTTAGGAACAGCCTGCTTTCAAACCAGAGGTGACATCATCCATGCTTTGTGCGTATTTAAGGTTTACATGGTTTTTCCTTCTCTATTTGTTGGTAACATCCTTCTTCGTTCTGCCACAGCACATAGATGTTCCATTTACTGCACCCCTAGTATCTCCTGAGGATTAGTAACCTAAAATCTCAATGTGTGATGATTTCTGACTATAACTCATACGTTACAGGCTTAACATCGATACTTAAGATTTTTTGTGAGTTATATTCATTTATTTGCTCTTCTTCATCCTCCACAGAAGAATTAAATAGACTCTGTTAATACAGCACATACTCTGTACAGATGCCAACAAGATGATTTTTGTTGTGTTGTTGTTGTTGTTGTTGTTGTTGCTTTGGAACCGTGTAGCTACAAGTGTAGAGTAGAGAAAACTCTGTGGAGATAGACTGGCGAGACAGTCTTTAATCCTCTGCAGTTGAACCAGAGCCGGAAATGATCTACTTCCAAACTTCTTGCTATGTGCAAAACTATAAGCTCCTATTTAATTAAGCCACTATTCATATGAAATTTCATGTGCATTTAAATGCCTCCTGATTAGACTCCTTGTCAGCATTCATTCAACAAATATTGGAGGGCCTGTGTTATATCAGACACTATTCAAGAAGTTTGAGATAGACAGGCGCCTCTGGATTTCAGTTCAGTTCATGATCTTGCGGTTCATGAGTTGAAACCCTGCATGGGCTGTGCACTGACAGTGTGGAGCCAGCTTGGAATTCTCTCTCTTTTTCACTCTGTCCCTCCCCTGCTCTCATTCTCTCTCAAAATAAATGAATCAACTTGAAAAAAATTAAGAAATTTTAGATACAACAGTAAAAATAATCTCTATTGCCATGAAACTTACTTTCTAGGGAAGGAAGAAAGAAAATTTTTAAAAAGATTAAGTCTTGGATGTCTTATTCTGGCCATGACAAAGTAACCAGTCTAAATTTGCTCCCTCCCTGTAGTCAACTAGAAAACTCATCAAAATATATGCAATCCAGTGTTCAGACATGAGAAAAAAAAGTCAGAGCATGACTGTGATTCTTTAGGGAAGAAAAACAAATGATAGGGGCTGACAATCAGTTCTGTTTTCTACCTGGAGGCTGACCAGGATGCAAAAGGAGGAAGCCAAGATGAGCTCAGTTGAATTGCTGATCCTATCTGAGAAGATAAGGATCAAAATCTGAGATTTAGTAAGCTCAGATTTGTTTGGCAGAGGAGTACCTGACATGAAGGATCTATGCCAAAAAAGAAAAAAAGAAGAAAGAAAAGAAAAAAGAAAGAAAGAAAAGAAAAGCTCAAGGTTTTTCAAATGGGTCTCTTTGAAGCTTGGACTAAATACTAAGCTGTACATGCATGCAGTGAGATTCATCAAAGCTATGGAAAGAATAATCACCAAGGAAAGAATAATTATGGGATAACTGTAAATTGAACAGCAGCTATGGCTTGCACAGGGCTGGGAAATGTTGGGATTCCAACCAACAAGAAAGAAGAGAGCTCATTGAATAGCCAGGACATTCAATAGAGACCCCAGAAGGTTTAGAACTTTGTAGTAAAGATAAACTAGCACTGGATTAGAATCAATTCTATTTTTTTATGTTTATTTATTTATTTTTGAGAGACAGAGAGTGAGCAGGGGAGGGGCAGAGGGAGAGGGAGACATAGAATCCGAAGCAGGCTCCAGGCTCTAAACTCAGCACAGAGCCGGACACGGCTCCAAATCACAAACTGTGAGCTCATGACCTGCGCCGAAGTCGGCTGCTTAGCTGACTGAGCCACCCACGCACCCCTGGAATCAATTCTAAACCTACCTAAACAAAATTTAAAACCAGTTTTCAAAATATCAAGCTGTTTGACATGTAAATCTAGTGCCTGCAGGAACCAAGCCCATTCCTTAAAGGAAGACAACCTAACCTTGATAATCAACAGTGTAATATTCATTGGTTCAGCAACCAATCAAATATTAACAGGCATGCAAAGATGCAGAAAAATATGACCTAACATCAGAAGAAAAGAAACATCAATAGAACAAACCTATAATTGACAAGGATGATTGAATTCGCAGCCAAGTTTAACAGTTATTATAAATATGTTCAAGAATTTAAATAAAAATATAAGCATAACAGAGAAACAAATAATATAAAATGAACCAAATGAATTTTTTTGAGNCTTCTTGATCCATTCTTCCGTTGATGGACACTTAGGCTCTTTCCATGTTTTGGTTAGTGTTGAGAGTGCTGCTATGAACATTGGGGTACATGGAACCAAACGAATTTCTACAGCTGAAAATTAAAATATTTGTCATTAAAAATATATTGAGTGAGTTCAACAAGAAGTTAAGTGCAAAGTTAGTAAATTTATAAACGTGACATTAGAAACTTTCCAAATAGAAGCAAAGAGAGAAAAAAGACGAAGAGAATGAACAAAAATCTCAATGATACATGAGACAATATCAAGCCATCTCAAATGAATATAATAAGAGTTCCAAAAGTGGAAAGGGGCAGAAAAAATATTTAAAGAAGTATGGGTAATGTTTTTCCATATGAGATTAAAAATATCCATCCACAAATCCAAGAAACTTAAAAACCACTAAATAGAATAAAAGAAAATTAACTCACAGAAAGGCATGTTGTAATCCATTTTCTGAAAATCGATTATAAAAACAAATCAAAAATACTTCATAGAGATGTACAAAAATAAAAATTCTCACTGACTATTCATCAAAAACAATCCAGAATATGATAGAATAACATCTTTAAAATACAGTTGAACTGGGTGCCTTGGGTGGCTCAAGCTGGTTGAGTGTTTGACTTTGGCTCAGCTCATGATCTCCCCATTTGTGAGTTCAAGTCCTGCATTGGGCTCTCTGCTGTCAGAGAGCTTTGGGTCTTCTGTCTCCCTCTCTCTCTGCCCTTCCCCCCCCACCCAGTGCACATGAGCTCTCTCTCTCTCTCAAAAATAAATGTTTAAAAAAAATGAAATAAAATACAGTTGTCCTTTGAACATGATTTGAACTACATGGGTCCACTTACATGTGGATATTTTTAATATATAAATTGAGTACAATATTATAAATATGTTTTCTCTTCCTTACAATTTTCTGAATAACATATTCTTTTCTTTAACTTACTTTGTTGAAAGTATACAGTATTAAATACATATAGCATACAAAATATGTGTTAAATTGGTTATCCATAAGGCTTCTGGTCAACAATAAGCTATTAGTAGTTAAATTTTGGCAGGAGGGCCAAAAAGTTATATGCAGATTTTCCTTTTTTTCTTATAAATGTTTATTTATTTTTGAAAGACAGAGCTTGAGCAGGGGAAGGGCAGAGAGAGAAGGAGACACAGAATTCAAAGCAGGCTCCAAGCTTTGAGCTTTCAGCACAGAGCCCAATGCAGGGCTCAAACTCACAAACTGCGAGATCATCACCTGAGCCAGAGTCAGCTGCTTAACCCAGTGAGCCACCCAGGCGCCCCTATATGCAGATTTTCAACTATGAGGAGATCAGTGCACCTAACTCTGCCATGTTATTCAAGGATCAACTGCACCTAAAAGTAGAAAAAAACCTGTTACCCTAGGATTCTATATGCAGATGAAAGATTCTTTAAAAACAAAGGTGAAATGAATACATTTCAGACAAATAGAAGCTAAAATAATTCATTGCTAGGATACTTGCTTTACAAAAAATGTTAAACCAAGTTCTTCAAGATAAATACACCAGATGGAAACTCAGATCTATACAAAGGAATAAACAACCCTAGAAATAGTAAATCCGTGAGTACATAAAACTGATTTTTATTCTTTTAAGTTTTTAAATAAAGAGTTGACTCTTTAAAGCCAAAAATAAAAAATATAAATTATATGGTCTATAATATGTATTATGACAAAGAAAGACCAAATATTGTAGAGCTCTTGCATTTTACATGCAGTGGTATAGTATTAGTTTATAGTAGACCATGTGAAATCAAAGATGCAGAGAGTAACCACAAAAAGAAAATAAACCCCCAAATGCTCAGTTAATCCAAGAAAAGTCAGTGTGCCCAGTAAAGCTAGGCTGTTGAGGAAAATCTCAATGAATAAATTATTAATATTTTACAATAATTTTTTAATGTTTATTCATTTTGAGAGATTCAGAGTGCAACGGGGGGAGGGATTGAGAGAGAGGGAGACACAGAATCTGAAGCAGACTCCAGGTCTTAGCTGTCAGCACAGAGCCCAACACGGAACTTGAACTCACAGGCTTTGAAATCATGACCTGAGCCGGAAGTCGACACTCAACCAACTGAGCCACACAGGCGCCCCAAGTTATTCATCTTAATAAGTAAGTTGTTTAGTGGGTTTACTGTCTTAACCTTCTACAGGCAGATATTTCTGGAGTAAGCAGCTCTGTTATTTTTCAGTATAGGGAGGTAGAAATATATACACTCTGAGTATTGTTTCACAAACAAGGACAAGGAATTTTCCTGAATTCATTTCTCCCTGATTCAGATCCAACTGTATGACTGTTATAGACCCATACTTCCCGGTATATTGTGTTGTCCCTTGATGATCTCATCATAAATTTGATTTTCACTTTGGAATAAATTACTCAAAGAGTAGATTGATAGAAGGGAAGCTTATGTCTGCTATTTCCGCTGCAAATTCTGTGGATTTAGAAGCTAATCTTTATGCCCAGCTCACTTGTTTACTTGTTTCTTTGGCATTCTGGAGGAATGAGGGACTCCCAGGTTAATATTTTGATTCAGGTGACCCACCTGGTACAATCACAACTTTGAATCAGTTATTCCACTTCTGTTTAAGGGGCATCTAAAAAGTATAGCATTACAGGAATGTCTTAACGCGAAGACACTGATGTACACAGACTCTTAAACTCAATTTTAATGGTTTCTGAGATTATCATATAAAACTAATCTTTATGTCCCCTATTTACAATAGCCAAAAAGACAAGGTTTATATGTTCTTCATCTCGATTTCCCTTGCATTCAGCACACATTGTGCCACACTGGGGAAACACAGTAATTTCTATATTAAATGCTAATTAAGTAAGATAGATTAATTGGGATTGCAAATCAAGTGAACATTTATCATTACTCACTGGTAATGTTTTCTGGTCCAGAAAAAATAATTCTATCGCCAAGAAGACATTCTTTAAGGAGCGAATATCAAACTGTAGCCGTGACACTATTACAACCAATGGAAGACAGGGTCATTAATAAAAACAACCACATTATATCTATTATCTATAGAAACGTGGCAGTCAGTCTAGCGGATCAATGCCTTAAGAGTGTAATAATCTGAGAGGCTGTAGCAGCAGGAGAAACATGAAGTAAAGATATTTGTATCTTGTGCTAATTTGTGTGTGTGTGTGTGTGTGTGTGTGTGTGTGTGTTTTATTTCTAGGAGAGAGAGAGAGAGAGCGTGAGCAGGGGAGGGTCAGAGAGAGAGGGAGTCACAGACTGAAACAGGCTCCAGGCTCTGAGCCGGCAGTCAGCACAGAGCCCGACGCGGGGCTCGAACCCACGAACCGCGAGATCATGACCTAAGCGAAAGTCGGACGCTTAACCGACTAAGCCACCCAGGCGCCCCTAATTTGTGTGTTTTAATGTTTTCTTTTGTGTAAAAAAAATAGTATTTGTTAATTCTTCAGGCTAATTCAGAGAAGATTTTCCAGTCTTCTCATATTATGTTAACTCCTCCCCACCTTAAGTAACTGTTAATTCAGAGAAAATTACCTGGGCACACCATTCTTGTCCTAAATTATGTGAGATCATATTTCCTCATTATAGTAATTTGAGTCAGAAATCGGTTGAATCTTAATTTACTGTGAAGAAAGCATTCAAGTTTCACAGATGGAAATCAACTCACAGAACAACTTTCTCTTCTTCATTATGTGTTTATGAGATTAAGAATGAAATCTCATATCTTGACATAATTCATTAAAACAACTTTGGTATTTTTGTTTCTGAATTAAAAGAAGCTTCAGACTTAGTAGTGGATTTATAGTCAAATGACCAGAAAAAGTGCTGGAAACTTCTGGGAAAAAAATAGCCCCTAGTGAATACATACAATCTCAGGAAAATGAAATTCTGTGAATTCTATTAACAAAAATCTTCTAAAGAAAGACTCTGCTGTCAGAAAATTCAGTGAAATTTAGGATTGATATGGTATCTTCTCCAATGTTTGAATAGTAGAAACAAAAGCTGAAAACTATTTTCAGGGTAAGGTTCTAAGCTTAAGCATTTTGTTTTTAGCAAAGACATTTTTCTTGTTTAAAAAATTTCCATTCAGGTAAGAAGAAAATATAAGACTTAAAACTATGGAAGTTTTCAGTTATTTATTACAGAGCATAACAGCTTGGATAAATTATGCGTTTTCTTCCCCTCCCTATATTGTGGGTGTTCTGTTGTTTATTGCAAAGAAAGGGTTCATCATGTTTCTACTACAAGAGATTATATCTCCATGGTTTATGCAAAAGACTCAGAGGGGGGCCTGGGTGGCTCAGTCAGTTAAGCAAAAGACTCAGTAACATCTCTTTCATTCTTAGAGCATACTTAAGCTAGTTTGTTTTTGTTGGTTTGTTTTGGTTTTTGTTTTTTGTCTTCTTAAGCTAGTGACTGTTAACAGGAATGATTGAATGTAATTTGAATATCGTTATTTTTTTTTTTCCGGCACAAAAAGATGTTTTTATTAAAGCACCAGGACAGGACACCCTGTTACTTATAAGAATATATCCCAGCCTTGCAGAGAAAGCACATTAGGAAAACACAGATCTGGGAAGCTTTCCCTGTGTCCTGAACCTTGCCCTCTTTATTTGAAGTAAGCAGAAGGAGACAGAGCCCACAGACGGCAAATGATTGAAAATAGCTCTGACATGGTGTGGTTTTTCTCAGAGCCTCTATTTCACCTGAAAGACCTGACTGTGCTATAAAAATGTCAATTCCAGAAAAATCTCTAACCGTCAGCCGCAACGTTTTCTGAACCTCAGATCCACTCTTATAACCCCTTTCCCCTCTGGCATTTACCTATCCTCGTCATTTCCAAGAATAAAAAATAAAAACATAAATGAAGCCACAGAAAGAAAGAAGTTCTATTTCAGAATGTAAGTAAGGGAGAAATCAACAACTATAGAACTTGTAC
This sequence comes from Crocuta crocuta, assembly GCF_008692635.1. NCBI lineage: Eukaryota > Metazoa > Chordata > Mammalia > Carnivora > Hyaenidae > Crocuta > Crocuta crocuta. The sequence goes on from NW_027527932.1 coordinate 8,708,886, forward strand.
GTAGGGATTAGTTGCTTTTAGAAAGACTTCTAGGGGCACCTGGGTGACTCAGTCAGTTAAGCGTCCGACTTTGGCTCAGGTCATGATCTCAGTCTGTGAATTTAAGCCCTGCATCGGGCTCTGTGCTGACAGCTCAGAGCCTGGAGCTGCTTCAGATTCTGTGTCTTCCTCTCTCTCTGCCCCTCCCCTGCTCATGCTGTCTCTCTCAAAAACAATAAACACTAAAAAAAATTTAGAAAGATTTCTAGACATTTCAAGTTGCACAGAAATTTAAAAAGATAGCTCAGGGAGAAGTCAACTTCAGGGAGGGGGAAACGGTCTTCCTTAACAGCTGAAATCCTCTATTCAGAAGGAAAATTCTGCAAGAGGAAAGCTCCATTATTTAAACCATTTGCTGTTCGGGCTCCCAAATGTAACAGGATAGAGCGGGAGCAGTGTACTAGGGTTTTACAAAGCCAGTTAAATGCACCTGAATTTAAATATTGAGCAAGGACAACATTTTTTCCTTACTATAATCCTACAATCACTCAGAGAACAAGAATTTACTTTTCCCCTTAACTCTTTACAGTTTTTCTAAAACTGAGGTTTAAAAATTCATAAATCCAAAAAATTAAATCCAACACTTAAAGAAGAGTTCTGGATAGTTTGGGGGTGCAAGCATATATTCCTTCATCTAAGTAGAAATAATTTTTTAATATATTCATTTTGAATTGAAAGGGAAAGAGAACTCGAATACACATTAGCTCAGAAACAGGAAAGAGAAGGTATTTCCCTCACCAGAACCAGGAGGAGGTATTTCCTGTGAGTGTGACATTTTTCATGTCAAGAGGCAGCATCTTGACACCGAGATAGGGGACAGGTCTAGGTTATTTCCAAAAATGTCTTCCAGCGCTCTGACCTTTTGGTTAATGGCACCAACTTCATTAATTGATCATGGAGAACTGAGTTTTCTGCCATTGTGCTGGGTGCCCTATGAGTGTTTGCTTAAATTGTGGCTACACCATTTCCTTCATTGGAAAGTGTATTAACTTCTTCAAGCTCTGGTGTCCTTATCTGTGAAATGGGTATGTTAAAAACAGTGCCTGCCTAAAACACTGTCATAAGGATGAAGTAAAAATGTTATGAATTAATGCACATTCCTGGCATTTAGACAGAGCTCGCTCAATAGCTATTATCTGCTAAAAATGGTAAATTTTCCAGTTGCATGCTTGTGGATCCCATAACTTTTAAATAGTACGAAGATTCTTTTTAATGGTGATACTCAAAACAGATGAGGTTGTTGACAATGAAAATAAGGATGGAGCGAGGAACAGAGTAGGGAACGGGAGAAAGGAAAAAGATGAAAAAGACAGATTAGCCAACTTTGTGTGAGTTCAGAAAGCTTTTTTCCACCATTGACCACAGGCTATCTCAATGTTTGAGCATGGGAATCAGAGCTATTTGTGACTAAATGTCGAGGAAAATAAATGCCTTCAGTTGCTCGTTATCATCATGGAAATTATGAACAGTCTTATCTAATGTTTGTAATCTCCTCTACCGTTACAGTTATTTTAGGTCACAGAACATATATGATGCTTTTGTGTAAACAAAAGGACTTGTCACTCACTAAGCAGAAGCACGTACCCGTACACTTGTGTATATATGCTTGTGAATCTGTCTGCACCCTCAGGACATGATCCCGGGAGGGAATGACAGTTGCATACATGGGGCTGAGAGCCCTGGTTCAGTTATGAGTGTGTAGTTCAAAGTCACAGCAATACATGACCTTTCCAAACATCCTACAGGAGCCCCTGAGGTGGCTGTTACTAGGGATGCCACTATCTTTCTAGTCTAGCAAGTTCCTTGTAAGGCAATTCATCGGCCTTCAAACATTTTATTATTCATTGTGATGAGTTCCCTTACACATTATAATCCAAGGAAAGTGTCACGGCACCACAAAGAATGGAATGATAGTTTGAAAGATTTTGCCCAAATGTATGCAGGTTCACTGAAACTGACAACTAGTCAGTACCCCGGAAAAGCATTATGCTCCACAGTCTACATGGAATTCTTGATCTGAACACAAAGATCATTTCCAAAATGGCGCCTCGCACCACCCTATGATGGGGCACCTCTGCTGGTCATCGAATGGTACATAAGACCTTTAAGGAATCTCTTCTAGAGAGTGTCATAGCGGGTTTCAGCTAGCCTTTATGATCTGCTGCTGCTCAGCTCCTGTAGTGAGTACATCCAAGTGAGAGAGTTGGCAGCAGGAAGAAAGCTAATTAAACACTTTGCCTGTCACATTATTAAAAGTGAGGCCATACGGTTGACCGTCACAGTGGGCTTTATAGTCTCTGAACAGGTAGTATTCCAGACTTGGTATCCAAACACCTTTCTTGCCATTTGACACACAAGGAGGAAGTTTATCACTTGACCTCAATATCATCTTAAAAAAGATCACCCATCGCTTTGGATATATCTATCCTGCACATAATCTAGGTCACCTTTGCAGCAAGTGCAGCGGCGTTTNTTGTTCTTTGAAAGAGACTTACCCTCAAGCAATTCAAGACACAAAATGTTCCTTTCACGTGTACATCTTGTGGTCAAAATGTTCAGTTGAGATACCTGGTAAATTCAAATTTTCAAATTTCCTAGTATATCAACCAAGCTCCTAATTGGGAAGCAATAAAAACTGACTGGCTAAGTGTTTAAAAAAAATGCTTACTAAAAGATAGTGAATAGGCCATAGAATTGTGGGGAAGCCTGGAGGATATCTCTGTAGCTAAGCTATCAAGAACACGTGAACGGTCGTGCTGCACCAGCGTGATGAAGAAGGCCCCCCATATTTGTGCTGTGCTGGCTCCTACGGCTGCTATTAGTCACCACCTTTCCATGATGCAATTCTCCGCCCCGGGCTCCTGAGAGCTGGTGCTCCAGCTATAGAAGTGCTCCTCAGGGAGCCGCTTTCATCAGCTGGTGCACTTCAAAATGGAAATCTCTGGAAGAAACTCCGCTTGGCTGAGCTGGGGTTGCACACCCGCCCGGGAGATGGGAATTACACATTTTTGGATCCAAACTTGGGGAGTCTGGACAGCCACCTGAAAGACGCTGCAGACAGAAAAATCTGACCCTATAGTTCGACAGACCATATGATTTATCATGCAAATTAGAATGCTTTTCAGAGTAAGAGAGGCCATGCTATTAAATAATTATTCCAGGAAAAGATGAATAAAGTGCATCACTTTATTTTATTTTTTTAAATCTTTTTTTATGTTTATTTTTGAGAGAGAGAGAGCGCGAGCATGGGAGGGGTAGAGAGAGGGGGAGACACAGAATCCAAAGCAGGCTCCGTGCTCAGAGCTGTCAGCACAGAGCCCGACGCTGGGCTCAAACCCACAAACCACAAGATCACGGCTTGAGCCTAAGTTGGACGCTTAACCCACTGAACCCCCTAAGTGCCCCATAAACTGTACCACTTTAAAGAGAAAATGTTATTTGATTATGGTGACCAAGTCTTCACGCCCAAGCCATGTTCTCTGCGTTGCCACGAGGTTTTACTGTCTGCAGCGTGGCTGTGTTACTCCCAGGAGAGAGGCTGCATCTCCAAGGGCTTCTATGAGAAGGCACCAGAAATGCCAGGCGGTCACCTGATGCAGGAATCAATGGCCCAGCCCCCACAGTGATCCTGGCTCTCACTGAGGTGGGGTTGGCTCTGTAACACCTGCTGGTCTTACCTGCCAGGCTCTCCAGATAACGTACAGTAATGCTCATTAATTAAAAACACTTCCACAGATGCCCAGATAAAGCCACTTTTCTAATTGTATGGCAAATCCAATCTGTAGCTCATCTGCCTATAGTGGAAGAAACATGTGGTCCCTTCAGTACTTTGTGCATCTGTATTAATTGCTTAGCTCTGTTGAGATAAGTACGCTGGCTATAAAGGGGACAGATTTGGGATTAACCATGACTTCTGGTCAATAGCTGAGCCATTGCTGGAACCATCAATCACCACTGCATTGGGAAATGAGACCATTATAAGCTGGTGCAAGAAACAGCCTTCTGTGCTACAGAAAAGGCATCCCGCTAACCTAGGTGCTTTATACCCTTAAGACAAAGATTCTTCTTAATAACTGATTTCTCGAAGTGTATGTAATTTTTTATCTTATTTTCTTACTTAGTCAGCTCTGAAAATTCCTGTGAAACTGTCTCCAAAGCTCCTACTTTTGCTGCCACATTTTATGAGTCTGTTTTTATTTTAACATCTACTCTGTGCCTGCCTTGTCTGGTGGTTTCAAGGGATACAATAATGAACAGCACATGGTCCATGTCCCTGAGATATCCTGTGCACCGGGGGATGGGTACATCATCAGACACGCACCATAACGTCACAGGGGACTTGGCTCTGAATGGAATGTTACTCAACCGTACCCATAAAGCTAAACGTTTGGGGAGAAAACCACATATATTTTAAACTATATGGACAAAAGATGGAAAGCTTTACCAAGTGAAACCTTTATTCCTATGCCTGCAAAGAATAATTTTAAATACAAAAATTATTAAAATGGCTATAAATTTTAATTAGATTTTGTAATGAAAATACTAAAAATTTCCGCTGCATTTCTAAAGCACGGATGTGTCCATTCCTGCAAAGAATTTATGGTCTTCATCCTTAAACATTCACAGTGTGTGGGGGAGGTAGATATGTCAACCACCGTGAATGACAAGGTCACAGGCGACTTGTCTGCGAACTGAATATTTTCAACCACCCTCATAAAGTCAAACTTTTGGGGGGAAGAAAACCACATGTATCTTAAATTATATGGACAAAAGATGGAAAATGCTGCCCATGTAAACCTTTATGAAAACAAAAATTTTAAATACAGAAATACATATAAATGATTATAATTTGTGTTAGATTTTTTAAATGAAATATGCATTTTTTTAACACTGCATTTCTAAAACACAGAGGTGGCCATTTCTGCAAAGAATTTACGGTCTTTTCATAACCCATTAAAGTCACTGCACCTGACTGTTCTCAGACCTAGAAGCCCATCGCCCCGGTCAGCGAAGGCCAAAAATTAGTGCCCCTAGGGCCAATTATTCTACCCAGGTGAACTGCCATGAAAACAAACTGAACTGTCAAGAATTCTGCTGATTCTAAAAGAGTTTGAAAGCGGAAAGGGAAAAAGAATGATGTTGAATGGTTGGCTTGGAAAACTTGGCAGATAAATGGCAATTTTCTCTGACAATCTTGAAATCAAACATGACCATGGGTTCTCTTCAACTGTGGGGTCGTTGAAACTGTCCCCAGGGGTCAGCCCTGATGAACAATAACTTCGTTCACAGACAGATGAGAACACTAAGATCCACAGGCTTTCAGGGATTTGTCCAAGGTCACAAATTTAGTGAAGCAACAGGATCACAGAGCAGAGACGGTCAATCCTTAGAGAATTAAAGGCAGTCGTACAAAACTCTATAAAAAAAAATCAGTGTTTACTTAAACTATTTAAGTCATCACAATAAATGATTAATGGTTTCTGGTTGGCTTTTTATGAAATAGAAGAGGTCATCTTGGTGTGTCATTTTTTGAAAAATTGTGCATTTATTCTCATTGCCACACAACTATACTTAGAGTCTGAAAAGGATCTTCTATGAGAAATAGTCATTTGCCCTCGATTGTTCAGATCTTAGGCAAGGTCACCGAAGAGTCAGGCACAGCCTGGCTATTTATTCATGTATTTAATTAATATTTCGTTAGAATTGAAATGCCAGGGACTGATGAGGGACTGGAGGATCGCGTTAGTGATTTAGAAGTGTGGGGATGTGAAGATGAAGAGATAAAAGGTAATGTCTAAAGGAAGCATGGAATTAAATTCTGATCGTCTTCTCTAAGACTTTAAAGACATTTAACTGGGCATGGAAATATGCCATTCCTTTATTTTAAACATTGACTCACTTATTCATTTAACACATATTTACTGAACATCTGAGCTGTGACATAGATTGGCTAAATCGAGAGTACAAAGAAGTTGTAAGATTGGAGAAATGGATGTGAAGTTTAGCACTTACTCTTTGTTTAAAAGGCACAGCCCAGTCTTCCTGCCTCCTAGACTTCTAATGAGCTAAAAGCAAAATTAACAAGGTTACCATTTAGGGGGGACCTTTGTAACGATAAGAAGCGACTTTCTGGAAGGATGCAATGCCAGCATCAGTCATTGCGGTAAGACCAAGGAAGGCATTGAATGTGGATCTCTCCACTGCTGTTTTATTTTGTAAGGCAGTGCAGAGGACTACCTTGGAATCATTTATTCATCTTTCATCCCGAATGGTCACCATAGTACACTTGTAGGAATAAATTCAGCAGTGAATTACTAAATGTGTAAACGAATCCTGCGTCTCATTTTGGGGGTGGTTCAAAAGCCCGACTAGTGGCTTTCCCCCATGGTTGCAGGTCAAACAAACATGATTATGAAAGGCGTGCTCATACGATTTTCAAGAAAAGTGGAAATGGATGCAACGTTTACTCAGGGGGTTGAAACAAAGAAAAAAATTTCCCCAACCAATGCGTAATTCATGATAAAGAATTCTTTATTCTTAATAATTCTTTATTTTTATTTATTTATTTATTTATTTATTTATTTATTTATTTATTTATTTATTTTTGGGTGGAGGAGAAGGGGCACAAAGAGAAGGGGAGAGAGAATCCCGAGTATGTTCTGCTCTATCAGCACAAAGCCTGACCTGGAGGCTTGAACTCACAAACTGCGAGGCCATGACAGGAGCTGAAATCAGGAGTTGGATGCTTAACTGATTGAGCCACCCAGGCACCCCAATAATTCCTTATTCTTAATGGCGTGTTGATACAGAGTTCTTTGTTCTTACTAAAGGATTCTTGATGGTGTCCTTGCTATTCCACACGCACCCTTGCTCTTGTTTCAGCTCCGTGTGCAGGTCTGCCCTGCCCTTAACAAATGGAACCCACAGACAAGGAACAGCACAGCCCTCCCTGCTACATAGTCTTAGTGAATCCCCTCCGGCAGAAACTGTCCTCACAAACGGGAGATGTGTCACCATTTGAAATGCCAAGCTGTGTTCATTGAGCAAGAGGGCTCCTGAAAGTTTATTTTGGCATCACCATTTAAGCGTTTTAACATCCTCTTGACAGCATTGTTTGGTATGTCTACAGAGCGTGAGGGGGAATGAGAACTCTTCCATCTCAAGATGGAAATTCTTGATAGGATGTTTGCAGAAGCTGCAGAACTTGGAAGGAGGTAGAGTGCTCCAATCCAGGTGACCACCCTGCCTGAGCAACTTTCTATTCTCCACTTCCTCTCAGGGGCCAGGGCCTAGCTAAGGAAACAGGCCTTTTACTAGGCCCAGGAGCCCCAGTAGGCTAAATGGGGTTTGTTCAAATTCTTCTGTGCCCTTTACGTACCCCTTTCATTTCCTCTGGATAGCTCTCATCTATGCATGCCCCAGTTCCTCAAGGCTCACCCACCACGAAGACCCAACCCACACAAGTCTTCCCTCAGTGTGGGCTCCTGAAGGAAGTGTGTGTACCTGCTCTGCAGCACCGTGAACTCGTCTTCTCATTGAGGCCTTTTCATAATGGTAGCCTTAATGCTACTTGGAAATTGTGGCCTTAGAAGACAGTTTTTCAGGGGTTCTGGGTGGCTCAGTCAATTGAGTATCTGACTTCAGTTCAGGTCAGATAGCACATTTCCTGGGTTCAAGCCCCGCGTTGGTCTCTGTGCTGACAGCTCAGAGCCTGGAGCCTGTCTTCGGATTCTGTGTCTCCCTCTTTCTCTGCCCCTCCTCTGCTCATGCTGTCTCTCTCTGTCTCAAAAATAAATTATAAAAATAATTTTTTAAAAAAAAGTAAGCAGTTTTTCACAGTGACTCTTACAGCAGAGGGCTTAATACATCAGCAATGACTGAATAAAAGCAAAGCATTTCTAGATGAATCAAAAATAGGATCCTGAGGTCACTAAATCTATGGCACCATGCTGGAGCTTGGAGGTGGTTTGGACATGTGGGAACAGAAATAGGTGAAATGACATGAGGAAAATATAGGAGAAAGGGGTGGGGGGAATCATGATTCATTGAAAATTGTGTCCATTATTACCATGTAAAGACTTTGAGGGAGAAAACTTAATACTTGAATGTACCAAGATAGGTTTGCTCAGTTTAGATGAAATCTCAGGAGACAAGGGGACAGATAACTGAACAATGGTCCCAGAGGGACTGTATATGAGTGTGAAAAGGTCAACACCACACACACACGTAGGACTCCTGGTGTTTTCAATAATGAGGAATGCTTGTTAAGACACGGTTATCTCTAAAGCCATGTGTCGGTCTGCTAACTAAAGTTTAAATGGCCTTTCTGCCCCCACCATGGACAAGGACAGACATATGGCTGTCCAGTCATCTGATATCCCATGTGCAGAAATCTCCTACAGTATGGGAGAGAAGGGACGAGAACGGTACATGTTTTTCAAGCGGATTTATTGCCAGTGTCTTTCCAGATCCCAACGTGCGCTGTATCTTTGCAGTGAATTTTCTCTCAAATTCTATCTGGCTTGGCTTTTTCCAGCATCCTTTGGAATACGTTTGTCTCACAAATGCAGCAGGTCGGGAGGAGATGGTGAGGAAATGTGTTAACTGTGGTCATTGAAAGGGCATATTTAACATGGTTAAAGGATATGAAAGTTATTTTCCAGGGACACTGTGTTTGCATAATATTTCATGAACCTTCTTTAATCAAGCAGTCAAGAAGCATTTGTTACTACTGCTTTGCCCCTATGTTAGTATTTCACTTTGAAGTGATCTCTCTACTTCTCTTCATTTCCACGGCCACCGTCCCTTCAGCCACCGTCCCTTATTTAGTCACTGCAAAGGCTTTCCGCTGGTCTGCCCCTCTTGGCTCCTTAAAATCATTCTCCACATACCACCCACCTATGAATGAATTTTTACAACATACATCAGCTCATGTCACTCCTTGCTGAGCCATTCAATGAATCCCAGTTGCATTTTATAGACAATTCCAGTTCCATACCATGCTGTGCCAAGGCATATTCATTGAAAAATTGTAGATACTATTATTCTAAAAGAGTAATTATTGTGGCAGTGAGGATGATGGCAACAACCGTTGAGATCTGAGGACATCATGAGCTAGAGCTCGCACTGTGGGGACAGAACTGTGAATGGATGGATTGCATTAGGAGTCAGAATTGGTAGACCAAGTAGACAATGAAAGTGATACAATGGGAAAATTAGAGAATGAGTTTTAGCGTTCTAATTTTATTGTAGGTTATTATTTTTTCGGTTTTTTTTTTTGAGACAGAGAGAGAGAGAGTGCATGCAAGTGAGGGAGAGGGGCAGAGGGAGGGAGGGAGAGAGAATCTAAAGCATGGAGTCCAACGCGGGCTCAATCCCATGACCCTGAGATCATGACCTGAGTCAAAATCAAGAGTCATACACTCAACTGACTGAGCCACCGAGATGCCTCTAGGGCTCTGCTTTTAAATGATGTGATTGATTGCAATAGAGAACACAAGAGAAGCATGCTGGGCATAGCACAGAAAGAATGAAGAGGGAAATGAGGGAAGGGAAAGATTGGAACTTATCTAT
>NW_027527932.1:8718510-8796459 GCF_008692635.1 Crocuta crocuta
AGCTTATATATTAACAAACACTCAGGGAGCACTTGCTATATTCCAGGCACTGCTCCAAACACTTGACAAGTATGAACTCATCTAAAATTCAGAGCAGCCTTCCAAGGCATCTGCTGTTAGTAGCCTGTGTCCAGATGAGCAAAATGAGGGAAAGAGATGGTCCATACCTTGTGTAAGATTCCACAGGTTACAACCAGTGGATGTGAGATTGGAACCCCGGTGCCGTGCATGGCTCCCAGTTCATGTCCCAATGAACATGGACATCGGACATGCCTCTCTGGAGGTCTCCAGTGGCACAAAGCACATTGGCACTGCCAGGCGGCCATCACCACCATTCATCTCCAGAACATTTTCATCTTTCCAAACTGAAATTCTGTACCCATTAAACCAGAATTCTCCATTCCCATCCCACCTTAGTCCCAGGCTGCCACCATCCTTCTTCGTGTTTCTACAAATTTGAAGATTTTCCTTTATAATCAGGTACTTTCTTTAGGAAATTCACAGAACAAAAGATGCGTCTGCAACCTTCAAGGTTTGGGGGAGGATTGAACCCCTTTTAGGAAATAAGGAGTTTGCCTAATAGCAATGGCATTTTATGGCTTTTTCTTGTTCTTCTATTCTTCTGCCCTAAGTAGCCTGTCCCCATCTTCAGTAACTGTCCTCTGAGCACAGAGCATGGTTAATGACTGTTCCAATATTAGATTCAACCACTTATGTATGAAGGAATTGGCGAATAGGGTTTTAATATGATTGATTACTTTGGTTTCTCTATGAAAATCTTCTCTGTGCTCGTGTAAGCTCAGAGGTTCTTCCTGGTAAAGGCACTGAATTTATAAACCTTTGAATTTCTAGAAGCACCATGAAAACCAAATATCTTTGATTTAACAGGAGAAAACCCCCCTTTTTTCTATAATTTTTCAGTGATGGCAAATCTATATAATCACTTTAAGGAAAGGGCTGAGTGTTGGAGAAATAAACATACAAAATCTGCATATTTAATGAGGAGATACTCTTAGGGGAAGCACAACACAGAATTTGGAATCAAATCATGGGTCTGCCATTTAGCCATGGATGAACTTGGACTAGAAAGTGTATTCTTCTAAGCCTGGTTTCCTCGTCTGCAAAATGGGATCTCACTGGCTTATACAAGGAAAGACTGGGGTATTATATGGAAATGCATTCACATATGAGGGCAGACCACAAAAGCCATTTTGCCTTGGCTTTATTTCTGGTACACCACATTTCTGTTGCAGATTTTGATCTGTTTGTTGAGGTTAGATGTTCCTCCCAAATAAAAAAGGTATCTTGCAATACAATTACCTGAACGACATTAACTGAATTCAATCCAAAACATCTTTTTACATTATTCTTAGGTTTCATATGAAAGTAACAAATATAATTGTGTGTGTATGTATATATCCTGTATTAAGAACCCACCATAAATGAATAAACATTACCAAACAGTTTGTGGCAAGATAGCAAGATCTAAAGACAACATCTCACGGGTTGAAAGCAGTGACATCTCAATAAGCAAGAAGAGTGTCTAAGAGCTGGAGACGGCAGGTCTATGGGACAGATATCAGATTCTAGAACCTTCTAGGCTTTACCCAATAAAATGTCATTCCTTTTTAAATTAAATATCCTATTAAAAGCTTTTAACATTATTTCACAAAATAAGTTAAAAGATGTAAGGGATTATATAGACTTAAGTGTCTTCTAATTTCTACTTGGTTTTAATTCCACATATTACTGAATTTCCATCAGTTTGAGTGGTTTGGAGCACAGCGTCAGCTCTGAACAAATATTAAGCAGGCTGAGGCTCTCATGTACCAAAAACTTTGCAACGAGCTGTCCATTTTGCAAGAATTCTTGTTTTATTTTATGAACTTGTGTACCAATGGTTTAAATTTCTGTGTTTCTCACTTAACATGAAGTGAAATCATGGAGGATACAGTCAACAGGTCGGGTTTCCAGAAGAATCCATATTGGGTTGAAAAATGATGAAAACACTATGGAAGAGGTGGCCAAGCCTTGAAGTAAATGGTATCACTTCCCATTCTCTGCTCTAAGAGGAGAGGGGGGTGGGGTTCAACACTGCATTTCTTTATAACAGAATAGGAGTTCCATAATACTTTTTCATGAATGAGTGATCTTTTCAAGAGTCTAGCACCGGCTGCAAGATAAATCTGCCTTTTAAGAACCTCTCCTCTCCTCCCTCTCCCCTCTCTTTCTCTCCTTCCTCTTCTCCTCTCTCCTCTCCTCTCCTTTCCTTTCCCAATCCTTCTACCATAGTCACCAGGAAAGGAATATTCCACTTTACTCAGTCTGGTTTCTTGGAGAAAACATGAATTTTAGGGGATTTTTTTGGTTAAAGATCTCCCTTCACATACATATGAAAAACACAACTTTAACACCTGCAACATTTTCTCTGTCTGTGATGTTAAAAAGTGCAAATGAGCAGGGCATTTGGGTGGCTCAGTGGGTTAAGCATCCAACTTCGGCTCAGGTCGTGATCTCGTGGTCCGTGAGTTCAAGTCCCACGTCGGGCTCTGTGCTGACAGCTCAGAGCCTGGAGCCTGCTTCAGATTCTGTGTCTCCCTCTCTCTCTGTCCCCACCCCATCAAAAGTAAATAAACATTGAAAAAAAATCTTTAAAGTACGGATGAGCATCACTACACACGTCAATGGCTTGTTATTTTCTTATCCAGTTTAATCTTGAAATGGTTAATCTACTCTTGGGAGAAGAAAGAAGTACACGTTCCCTGTTGAGATCTTCTGTGTTCGATTTTATTTGGAAGGAAATGCATACCGGCCCTCCGGGTTCACCTTGCCTGGCCCATGTGGCTCTGTAGTCCTCTGTCTACACAGAACTCCAACACACGATTTCATCGTTTCATTGCGGCCAGGTGAACAGCTTTTGTTATTCTCGTTGTCTGCCATCAAATCACAGTTAACTCCTCTATCTGGCTTGGGAGTAAGGGTTTGACCCAGACTTTACTACTAATTAGCTTATTTACTACTATGCAAACTCGCACACGTCCTGCTTTTGACAAGCCTCATTTCTGCATTTGTAAAAGGAGTAAATTAGACAAGATTATATCCCTCGTGCCATCCAGCTCTAAAAGTTTATGTTCTCAATTATTTATATATCTAGTTATCTATAAATGTGCTCAACAGCATTAAATGCCACTTAGGCCATTCCTATACCACCACCCCCCCAACTTCGTTCTTTTTGACTCTAAGTTATTCAGTGTTGTCACAGTGGTCTTTTCTCTGCTTCTAGTCACTTTCTTTCTACCCTCAAAGGTCAATTTTACTGCATTTCTTATCTGTTAATTTTACTTAAAGCAATCTACTAAGTCCACGGGATCGCAATTATAACATCAAAATGCAAGTTCAAACGAAAGAATAAATATGCAAAAATTGGGGCACCTGGGTGGCTGAGTCCATTAAGCATCCGACTTCGGCTCGGGTCATGATCCCACAGTCCGTGGGTTCCAGCCCTGTATTGAGCTCTGTGCTGACAGCTCAGAGCCGGGCCCCTGCTTCAGATTCTGTGTCTCCCTCTCTCTCTCTTTCTTTGCCCTTCTCCTGCTTGTGCATTCTTTCTCTCCCTTTCTCTCAAAAAGAAATAAACTTCAGTAAATAAGTAAATAAAAATCTTTAAAAAAACTAAAAAAAGAATAAACATGCAAAAATAATCAGAAAGATCTGAAAAAGAAGAGTAAGAAGGGAGAACAGCCCAAATAAATAAGAGAGGCACATGACGAAGACATGACAGTTAAAGCATTTAGTGCTGGTGCAAAATATGATGTACAGGCTGATCAGACCAAACAAGCCTGGAAATAAACCCAAGAATCTAGGAGAACTTATTTCTTTATAACACTGAAGCTTCAAATCTGCAGGTAAGTCATAGCCTGACTGTGTGTTCACTCAGAACCAAAGGAAGCTGGACTATTTATAGCTCATAACAAGATAAATTTCAGATGAAATCAAGGTGTAAATATTTTTTAAAACCATAAAATCTCAGGGGATGTGAATATATTGGTATAATATTTCATGACATCAAAACATATATAATTTCTTTTTTAAAATTTATTTTGAGAGAAAGAGAGAGCAAGTACAAGCAGGGGAGGGATGGAAATAGAAAGAGAGAGAGAATCCCATGCAGGCTCTGCATTGCCAACCCAGAGCCCGATGTGGGCCTCGATCTCACAAACCATGAGGTCATGACCTGAGCTGAAACCAAGAGTCAGATGCTTAACTGAGGCACTCCTCAAAACATATATAATTTCTAAACATGGCAAGGAATCTGGAAGCCATAAAGAAAAAGTCAGATAATTTTGACATCAAGAATTTAAAAATATGTATGTGGAACAAACAAACAAACAAACAAACACTGGGGACAAAGCCAAAAAAAAATAAATGGAAGAAACCAATGGCTTCATACCTGACAGAAAGCTAACTTGATTAATAAAAATTTCTTACAAATTAATGTGAAAAAAATTTGACCCTAAGAAAAAATGAACAAAGATTGACCATAGGAAAAAAAAAAAGTAGAATATGGCCGATAAACAGATAGGCAAATATAAATAGCACTGATGCTCTCAGGCTAGATCAGTAACTCTGTGTACGTGAGGTGCTTGGGTGAAAAACATAGACCTTGGTGCTTCATATTTCAACCTCAGCTCTTCACTCCTTAACTGTGATCTAAGCCATTCTGGGCCTTAGTTTCCTCATCTTTAATTGGGGAGATTAATAATGGTACACACCTCCAACTTTTTACGAGAATTCAGTGGGTTGATATTTCAGTGGCCCTCAGATCATTGTTGGGAGCTCAGTAAGTGGAACATGAGTGCTCTAATTCTAACGCTCTAGAAGACAACTAGGGGCAGGGCAGCGATAGAAGACTTGCATCCCTGTCACACATCCCACCTGGCTGACGAAGGGTTATGGGGCAGTTTGTCTCACTAATAGACCAAAAGCACATAGGACAGGGATGTCCGGGTGGCTCAGTTAGTTATGCATTGGACTCTTGATTTCGGCTCAGGTCATGATCTCACGGTTTGTGAGTTCGAGCCCCGCGTCAGGCTCTGCACTGACAGTGAGGAGCCTGCTTGGGATTCTCTCTCCGTCTCTCTCTCCCTTACCCCACTCTGCTCTCTCTGTCTCAAAAGTAAATAAGTGTCCTTTTCAAAAATGAGAGACCAATGGAACGCATGTGCTACTTAGACATTATTTCTTCATATTTAGTACACATTGTTCTTTTCTGAGGAAATTGTACTGGGCACTAAAATTTTCAATTTTGTGACCAATTTAATCCTCAGGAGAGGTTTTAATAAGCTGGGAATCTCTTCTCCTTCATGTTGTGGAGTGGGAAGTGGGTGGGTGGNGGGGGGTGGAGGGGTCACCCAGGACTGAACATCTCTGGCCCCAAGGCTCCTGGGAAAGCCACACGGTTCCAGTGGGCCCACCCTCTGCTCTGTGGCCAGCTCAGGCATCCCAGCACCCCACTGGCTGGCCCCGGGTGCACTGCTACAAAACCTCAGTATTAGAGGCCCCATTTTCACCAAGCACCCCTGGCAGAGAGCCTAGAGCCCTGAACTGGAATGATTGTCCTGAAGCCCATGTAGCTTAAGCCAAAAGCTTATGGACAGATGCAGACCCAGAATGGCCAAGCGCCTACCAGATTCTATCCCAGTCTGGAACTCATCATCTTCAAAAGTCATCCCACCATAAATCATTCACTGATAAAGAGTTATAACCCTCTGCGGTCCCAAGTTCATATTCTCTATAGTAAATCAGAGGATTAATGGATCCCATTTATCTGTTTTTTTTTTTCAGATTCCTAATTTAGTGCTGAGGTTATCATTACTTCACCTCCTTAAACCCGCCACCTATCACTCAGAAGGGAGTTAGACCCTGTGAAATACTTAGCCCAAATGCATTGCCAAACAACTTCTTTTCCTAAACCTTTCGTCTTTGGGAGAAGTTTCCAAATGCACATTGATGAGAAAAAAAATCGCAGGGGGAAGCTTCGAGAACTTTTTTCTGAATGTTTTTGCATTTCCTATCAAACGCATGCCAGGGAGGGCGCGTACCTTCCCGTCAGTTTGATTTATTACATAAATAATATTCCATCCAGTGTCAGAACTCCAGGGTCTCCGAGTTACTCTTCACACAATTCAATGAGAAAATTGCTCAAAAGAGCTGTTACGGTATCTAACAGGACTTTCTGTAAGGAAGCTCAGGGGATGGTTGGCCATACTTTTCTACGGGAAACAAAACAAAACAAAACAAAACAAAACAAAAAACACCCAGTAAATGTGGGTTGGCAGGAAATGCCTGGAAAATGTGAAGTGAGGAAGGAGTGGGAAGGCAACGTGAACGCAAAGGTCGTGTTTGTGACAAGAAGCGTGAATGATGCCATTGCCAAGCTATTTCCAAACCAAATGGACGAAGAGCAGACGGAAACGGGCTGGTGCAGGCTTTAAATAAATCCGCTGTTTTCTTAACAACCACCTCTCCCAAACCACGGACTATCTTTAACCGTAAATCACTTACAGTCTTAAGCGCACATCTGTAGAATAATTTAGGTTTACAGGGTACATTCACAGATTCGCTGCAACCTTCTATATTTGCTGTCAAAACGAACAGCACTGAGCATGTATTTAAATATAAGGGAATGAAATTCTGAGAATATAAATAACAATAAAAGAGCCTATGACACTGTCTATATTTACAGCCAACGGCTTTATTTCGGATGGGGCAGGAAGAGGCAGGCAGGCAATTCTAGAAATATCAATAAATCTCTTTCCTGTGATGACATTTTTAAATTGTACAAATCTATTTTTACCTGTTTCTAGATGTGTTATATAATTTTAAGGCTTTCGTGACATTTTTGGCCGCAGAAAACCCTAAGGTGGAACCACCCACCTCTTCAGTGTCAATTTTTCCAATATCCCATTCAGTCATCCATCCCCTTAAAGGGTTCCTCAGGCTCCCTGTAGGCCACAAAATCAAGTGCAGAGACTCTGGAGACCTCACCCAGCCCTTTATTTGCCCAGCTTAGCTCAGAGGTCTTGTCTCAGCCTCCAGCCTGTCCCCGGCTTCCTGCTCCATCGTGCGAATATTCCCTGTTGTGTGAATATGGTACATGCACATTCTGTCCTTCTCTGCTCCCATTCAGCCAATGATCAAATGATCGTCATTCTTGACTCTCCCGGTGAAGAGTCAGCCTGCCCTCCTCCTTGCTCCTTGGGGGGGGTCTCTGTTCGTAGCTGTCTGTAGTCCCCTAACATAATCATCCATTCATTTTTCTGCCACCTTTACTAGACCTGCCAGACTTCTCGTGTGCACGTGCTATGTCTTATTTTGGCGATAATTCAAACTACCAGAGGGACCAAGAGGAGCTTAATGGGCTTGATCCACAGCCATAATCTAATGAGAGTATTTTATAGCATAATAACATTATCTCCATTGAGCGAACATGTCCTTGGTTGAAGAACTTCATTCAGTTTTCTGAGCAGGATCAGACGGAAGCATGTTTTGAATTTGCACTGCCACAGTGGTTTTTCTTAAAATGATGACATCCAGGGGCGCCTGGGTGGCTTAGTCGGTTAAGCGTCCGACTTTCGCTCTGGTCATGATCTCACTGTTCGTGGGTTCGAGCCCCACGTCGGGCTCTGTGCTGACTGCCAGCTCAGAGCCTGGAGCCTGTTTCAGTCTGTGACTCCCCCTCTCTCTCTGACCCTCCCTTACTTACGCTGTCTCTCTCTCTCTCCTAGAAATAAATAAAACATTAAAAAAAAAATTAAAAAAAAAAAATGATGACATCCATGCTGATGGCTGGCCTAAAAGTCTTCCCTCATCTCACTTAAACTTCTCAGGAACCCAGAACTCTTCCTTGTACCTGAGGAAACTGCCTCTCAGGGCAAGTGAACGACCACAGGGCCCAAAGGTGGGTGCTTAGTTGTGTCTGACGCCAAAACCACAGCTCTGCCCTGCGTTCTCGAGGACCGATATAATTTCCTCGACGTGGTTTGTGAAGAACTTTCCTGACTGGCCCTTGTTTATTTCTCAAGCCCAATGTTTGCCACTAGCCTCTTGAACACTAGGTCAGTTGTCACCCTGAACGCCATTTTCTCTCCTCCTGGGCCCTGGGCCCCGGGCACTGATTTGCCCAGAGTGGGAATGCCCCACAGCCCTTTCCCTTGCTCATGCCACCACTCTTTGCTTTTTTCTTTGGGAACAATGGGCTGCCGGAGGCCCCAGGATTTAGCACAGTATTCTTTTATGCAGCAAAACTATTCAATGAACTGTATTTGTACTGGAGAACTTTAATGAGAAAAGTTAGGGAAGCTCTCCACTTTGTTTGTCATTAGAAAGTGATTTAAGCTTTGAGAACAGGACTTTCTAAGCACAATGGTGACAATTTAAAGGACAAGTCAGGAAAGGGCATCCTAACAGGAGAGATGGTGAAAATCCTACAACCTGGAAAAAGTCTCAGATTATTATTATTATACGCACTGACATAAAAGTTTTTCAGTATCAGAAAAGTATGATTATCAAAAAAGCATTTGGTGAATCTAGTTCATCAGAGTGCATGTTGTATTAAAAGCATGGGAAACATATGTATCTAACTTTGAAATAAGAAGATTAAGTACGTTTTACCTGCACAACAGGAAAATTGCCTCACTTAATTCATGCAAAGAAAAAGAAGCCAGTCATTACCTAGATATTTAACCAGTAACCAGTGTTACAAATACCCCATATATTAAGTAACGTAATTGGATTGTGTATTTGTTTACCTGCTTATTTTATTGAGTCAACCTTTAGAATAGACATTTACTCATGTAAGAGGACCCAGGGATTTGCCACTTACAGGTCATTGTTATGGTAGCCATATAGGTACCAACGGTTTCTTATGTGCATTGGTCCATAGATCTCTCTAAGTATATAGTTTTCTTTTTTTTTCTTTTAAGTTTACTTATTTTGAGAAAGAAAGAGCATGATCAGAGGAGGAGCAGAGAGAGGGAAGGAGAGAATTCCAATCGGGTTCCGCACTGTCAGCACAGAATCCCATGTGGGGCTCGAACCCACGAGCCATGAATTCATGACCTGAGCGGAAAACCAGAGTTGGATGCTAAACCTGCTGAGTCACCCAGGCACCCCATAATTTCCTCTGAAGTACTGGGTTTTTTGTTTGTTTATTAATTTTGAGAGACAGAGACAGTGTGTGAATTGGAGAGGAGCAGAGAGAGAGGGAGACACAGAATTCGAAGCAGGCTCCAGGCTCTGAGCTGTCAATACAGAGCCCAACGCGGGGCTCAAATTCACGAACCACAAGATCATGATCTGAGCCAAAGTCTGATGCTTAACTGACTGAGCCACCCAGGCTCTCCTCTAAGGTACTGACTTAAATAGTGAGAAGACTCTGGCTTATTAGTTAAGTGGACTTATTTCTTATTGAAATTCAGATGATGGTAAATCTTAGGTCACTTCCATTGGATGCCTTTAACTCATCATCCAGGCTTTCCCCACTCACTGTCATTCTCAGTTTAAGGCCATCCCTCAGATAAAGACAGAAAACTCTTCCACACCGTGCCTGAATCGGTCCCCTTATTTCTCTGGGAGTAAGACGTGAGCCTTCTTTTATGCCACAGGTGACATGAATGATCTCTCTCTTCCACGACAAGCATGGAATTCTATCCAAGATGAAATACTGCCTGCCTGGTACTCCACTACCAGAAAATGCATGGGAAGGGAAAATTCTTCAGTGTGAGCACTGAAAACCGCTCATCACCGAGACCTGTTTGGTTGGCTCGCTGGACCACCACGTGATCACGGGAGATGAAACTGACAGAATTCATACTCATGAAACATGTTAAAGTTACATCCTTACCAAAACCTCAATCTTGACCTTATCTTCTGATTGTTCTCTCTTTTAATAAAATTTGAAGTTTACCTTCCGGTGGTTTGGGGAACAGGCAAATGAGTGTGAATCCAAAGACAATATAACTGACTCCTTATGGAGTGCTTAGAAGGATCTTTTTTAATGTTTTATTTATTTCTGAGAGAGAGAAAGAGAGAGACAGTGTGAGTAGGGGAATGTCAGAGAGAGACACACACAGAATCCGAAGCAGGCTCTAGGCTCTGAGCTGTCAGCACAGAGTCCGATGCGGGGCTCGAACCCACAAACCGTGAGATCATGACCTGAGCTGAAGTCTGACGCTTAACCAACTGAGCCACCCAGGTGCCCCCAGAAGGATTTTTTTTAACTTTTATCTGGAGGTAAAACTAGAGCTAAGCCTTTCATATTATATTTACAAAATGTTTTACAGTTGTATTCGGCATTTTCCTCCTGTTTTCCTATACAACCTTGTGAGTTGAAATCATTATCATTGCCGTTTTGTAGATAATTAAGTGAGGCTGGAAAGGCTGAGTCACTAGTCTCCGCCAGCCGGTGGCAGGCAGTGCTGGGAAGGTAATCCATCTGCTAAGATGCTCTGCAACTCAGTCCTTACACCTCTGCCTGAACTGACAGGTAGGCTGAGAGCTACTTTATGTAATGAATCTCTAGATATTTTAAGCCACGTGCCTGACTTCTAAGGTTTTCTTGAGTCACTTGACAAAGAGAAAAAACAAAACAGAACCCTTTTCCTCTACCCTAAAATGGCACAGTGGCCGGGGCTCTTAATTGAACAGACAAAAGACAGATTCATAGGAGAAGTTTACTTCAGATGCAAGGGGGGGGTGGGGGGGTGGCGCTCACAGAAAGGAAACAAAAACCCCAAAGAGGCAGTCAGATTTCTATACGATTGGAACTCAGGGCAATGAACTTAGAAATGACAAGGCAAAGGAAAAGGCTTTTGAGCTTTAAGGGGCAGTAAACTTCGGGAAGGTAAATATAGGGCAAACCTAATGGAAGATTAGGGTTATTTTAGTCAAGTTTGTTACGCACATTTCTCTTAGTGCCTCTCTGGGCAGGTAGGAGTCATTCTGATCTTCTTGGTAGGGGACAGGGGAGTGGATGCCTTCACAAAGCAAAAAGTAGGAGGGTAAAGAGCTTTTTCTGCAGTCTGCTGTTTCCCAATTATCTTTGGGTAGAAGCAATCGGCACACCACAGGTGGCCTAGCGTGGGGTGGCACCCAATCTCCATCACACTCAAGCGCCAGAGTACATAATTCTCCAAAGCAGGGGATCTCCAGTCACCTGTCCCAAACTTTCGTGCTCCAAAGATGGTACTAAAAGGGCCCTGGCTCGTGAAATTGGTAAAGAGCAAAGAAGAGAGGATGAAGAAGCAAGAAGGACAAGCCTCCTTGGCAATAGCATTGTCTCTGAGAGATCTGGTCCGACCCAATCGTCATCACCCATCTACTCCTAGGTGACCAGGATGACAGATACTTGTAGGAATCCACTAAACATGTACACATACGAATGCCCTGTGACCAGCTGATTGATTTGAAAAGACTGGCAAACTGAACGGGGGTCAATTGTGCCCACGTGACTACATCTATTGCCAATGAAAATGTTGTAAAACTTCGCAGGAAAAGTCGAATGGGTTTAATATGCTCTAAACAAATTGATGCAGGGAATTAACCAATTATCCAGTGGGTTGAAATCAAACCATCCTCTGCCCTTCCCCTCATCAAACAGCTACCTCCATCACTCTCCCGCACCGCACACTCCTCCCCATCAAAGAACAGCAATCAAATCACTTCTGACACCTTTTTCGTGGCATGTAAAGCCACTTGTAAGTCCCAACCATTTGGGCGGGGCTTGCCGTTAAATCCTATGTTTTGATTCTGCTAATTCCTCTAATGTTTGTCAGGAGTTTAGAATTAACTGTATTGAGTTATAACTGAAAACAGTATGTAAAGAGTAAACCCCACAAATGCCCAAGGCGGCATCACCTCACTGCTCTCCTGTCTTACCCATTCCAACATGGCTGACTGACAGACAGCTCTTTCTGGTGCATGTCAGGAGGGATATGCAAAGAAGAATAAAACCTTTACATATTTATTTGTTCTGGGTTTGTATTACCATGCATACACTGCCAGTTAATGTCTGTGGAACAGGAATAAAAGAACATTCAGCTGTTTTACTGCCTTGAATCCCGTTTACCTTTGCAGGCTGTTGCTTTTACCCTTTCAAGGGCTTCTATCTTTCTGCAGCCCTGAAGCTCCAAGCCATGGTTGCCACCAGCCCTTGAGACCTGAGCACAAGGTCCCTCATCCACTCAACAGGCCAAATTCCTACTCTGATCTTCGCTTCCTTCATACTACATGAGCTAATTTGGATCCAGAAACACTCGAACACAGGAAATACATCTTGAAATCCTTAGGCTCAATGACCTACAATGTTATTTATCCTGGGGCCTGGGCCAGGGGGTTGAAGGTGGGTGAAACATCAAGAAGATCCTGTGACTTTAATGTTGTAGCTTGAGGCATTTTCATAGATATCCTTAGGCAGTAAGAAGACGGCTAACACCTGCCAGATTGGTAGTACCTATTGAATATTCCACCAATTGGAAATACATACTGTACAGTGCTCAAAAATATGTAACAAAGAAATAAGATTCAAAGATTAACAGGTTCTGGTTCACACATGGGTCAAGAATGAGAACCAAATTAAGTAGAGGACTTCCAAATTCTCTTTTCATTTAGTCCCATGGGGTCAAGTCAAGAGTGAAAGAAAGTCAAACTAATTAACTGAACAATTTAGGCCACAAAATCTGCTACCATGAACTTTCTGAGCTTAAGTGCACAGCTTTCAACTTTACATTGTGGATATGAATATGAAGATACCACATGATTCCAACCTGTGTCTTTTAAAATATGCAATATAAGGGGTGCCTGGGTGGCTCAGTCAGTTAAGCTTCAGGCTCTTGACTTCGGTTCAGGCCATGATCTCATGGTTTGTGAGCTCAAGTTCTGTGTTGGGCTCTGTGCTGACAGTGTGGACCTGCTTGGGATTCTCTCTCTTCCAATCTCTCTGCCCCTCCCTGACTTGTGCTCTCTGTCTCCAGAAAATAAATTTTTAAAAAGTGAAAAAAATAACATACACATCAACATCTGAATCATAATTCAGATCATATTGCAGTCTATGATGCAGGAACACATTTATTTATTTATTTATTTATTTTTAAAGTTTTATTTACTTTTGAGAGAGAGGGAAAGAGAGACAGTGCACAAGTTGTGAAGGACAGAGAAAGACAGGGAGACACAGAGTCTGAAGAAGGCTCCAGGCTCCTACTTGTCAGCACAGAGCCCCATGCAGGGCTTGAACCCATGAACCATGAGATCATGACCTGAGCTGAAGTCAGACGCTGACACAACTGAGCCACCCATGCACCCCTACATTTATTTAAAATAACGAAATAGGATAGTATTAAACCTTACCTGATAATTCTTATTAACTGTACATGGAGCTATTATCTGCTCAGAATCTGCATCCAGAAAAGTAAAAGGCCAAACTAAACAACAGCCGAGGCAAATAGATTTGTCTTCCTCTATATCCTGAATGCCTTCTGTTGAGCAAAAGGCCCTACCAGAAACCAAAGTCTCTTCTGCAGAGATTAACTGGGAATGACCCAGTCTCCCTGGGGACAGCAGGGGGCACTTTCTTAAAAGTCAAGTGGAGGAAGAGGGCCTTCATCAAGTTATTAATGTTGAAAACCTACTTGTGCCTCAAAGCTAGGAAATTGACTTCCAATGTGCTGTGAAGTATGTGAATAATTCTTCCAATAACCAAAGCTTGGGCATACTACACGAGGGTTTTTGTTTTTTGTTTTTTTTTTTTACTCTTACCTACTGTATTAGTCTGCTAGAGCAGCTCTGACAAAATATCATAGACTGAGTGGCTTACACAACAGAAATGTATTTTCTCATAGTTTTGGAGGCTGGAATCCAAGATCAAGGTGTTGACAGGTTTGACTTCTCCGAAGACCTCTCTCCTCTGCTTGCAGATGACCGTCGTCTCGCTGGTCTTCACATGATCTCCCTTCGGGGCAGGTGCATTCGTGGTGTGTCTCCTTCTAAGGACAAGTCACACTGATTAAAGCATCTACCCTGTTAGCTATGCGTCTTTTACTTTAAAGACTTCCTCTAAGACCCTAGTTCTAAATACAGTTGTATCGTGTGTTCGGGCTTCAACAGACGAATTTGCCAAGGGATACAGCCCAGTCCATAAGACCTCCCCTACGGCAGAGCTTGAATACATAGGAAGGAAGCACTACAGTTTCCTATGTAGCATGGAAATACTTGGAATTCACTTTTGAATCTCTACTGTGATGTGTTTGGAGGGCATGGACAATGGCAATATTATTGACACCCAGTATTTGGGAAATATTTTGTATTTTAGATGGCACTTTTATACCTATATTGTAGGTTTGGCAATCCGCATTATTTGCACATAATAAATACAGAAACAGATTCAGTGAGATTAAAATGCTTAGTCCAGGGGCACCTGGATGGCACAGTTGGTTAAGGGTCCCACTCTTGATCTTGGCTCAGGTGATGATCTCTCAATTCGTGAGTTTGAGCTCTGTGTCGGGCTCCATGCTGCCAGTGCAGAGCCTGGTTGAGATTCTCTCTCTTTCTCTCCCTCTCTCCCTCTCTCTCCCTCTCTTTCTGCCCCCTCCCACTCTCTTTCAAAAATAAATAAATAAAATTAAAAATAAATAAATACAATATTTAGTCCAGTTCTCGTTATTTACCTTAGTGCCCCTTCCGTATTTGAGAAATTTCTGGTTAATGGGATGCCTTCCCACTGTACTATCTAGAACAGCACCAGACCTCTTTTTTCCCTCTTTTTTATTATCTAACTCAACAAGTTGGAAACACCTTACAGGCTGCTACAATGTCAGTGTGATGTTAACCCTGCACTGCTGCATGAACATTGAGATCTGAAAAGAGGGGTTGACTCTCAATGCATCACTAAGACCCTGAACTCAAGGTGAGGACTGAGCATGAAATCCAGATGAGAAAGCAAACGGCAAAACAACATTTTATGGATCTACATGGGTAATCATCACGACCCAAAGAGTCACATGGCTACAGCAGGCTACTAGAGTGTAATAAGCTACTAGCCCAGAAATGAAAGATTCAACCACACCTCATTGTTAGCATGACAAAACACACAGAGAGACCAATGTGACCCTGAGAAAGTTGTCTATCTTCCTGAACCTCAGCCTTAGCCCCCATGAAATGGACTTCTCGGCTTTGCACAAACCCAGTAACAGGGCAAGAACCAATCAGTGTATGAAATCTGACAGGTGCACGCAGGGTTTTCATCACCACCAGCCATTCTTTCTCCTTTCCACTCCCTAGATAAGTGTTTCAGATGTGTGTCGGAAGAAAATAAATCATGTTGAGTTAAGTCTGCATCCTTCCAACCAAAACCAATATAAATTGTCTATTTTCCTTGAGTTCTAAACACTTCCACTCTACTACCTTTAGCACGTGGCTTGCTGGTCTATAGGCACAGATACACCGAAAGTAATGCTCTCATTTATGAACACAGAGATGAAGGAATGGAAATATTAAACAACTTAAGAGGAGCACTGTAGACCGAGGTCAAGAGCATAGGCCCTGGAATCAAACTGTCTGGGTGCTTTGCCTGCTGGCTATGCATGAAGGGCTACTTGTATAACGTGTACTTCTGTTTCCTCACCTTTAAAATAGGGATAATAATGGCAGCAATTGGAAGAGTTGTTACAAGGATTAAAGAAGAATATACATGGGGTGCCTGGGTGGCTCAGGTCATGATCTAATGGTTTGTGGGTTCGAGCGCCCACATCTGGTTTACCACTTTCAGTGCAAGAGCCCTCTTTGGGTCATCTGTCTCCCTCCCTCTTTGCCCCTCCCCCCACTTGCCTTCTCTCTGTCTCTCTCCCTGCCTCTCTCTCTTTCCCTCTGTCACTCTCTCTGTCTGTCTCTCTCTCTCTCAAAAATTCTTAAAACATTTTTAAAACATGAAGAAGATACCTGGATGGTGCCTGGCATATATTACTTACTGTCTCTGTGCTCAAATAGCTAAGAGAAAGCAGAGCTGGCATCAGACCCTGTTTGGAGTTTCCTGAGATGAACCAAGGGTTGTAACACTGCTTGTCTACAGAGCGGAAAGTCAAGAAATTGCAAGAAACTGGGGAATTTGGTCCTTAATCATGATCACCCTGGGGACTGTTCTTCCTTTTCATTGAATGACAGAGCAGAGAATGGCGCGAGGAAATGGTGACTTTCCCAGGAAAGTCAGAGACACGAATCACCTTGTCCCAGGTCTCTGTGTACCAGTCCGCACAGCAGTCTCTGTCCTGACTACACCCTTGCTGCCGGATCTGCAACTCGCCTCCAGATCTGGAGCCACCACACTGTTCTCCAAATCGCATCATTAGAAATGCGTCCTGTATAGATTTTCATGTTTCTGAATTTTTTTCGGAGCCCCCCGTTCCCAAGGTAAACATGCTTTTGAGCACTTAACCAAGGCTTTTTCATGAGGAACTCAAAGGTCAGTGTTATAACTCAGAGCTCTGACATAGGCAAGATCTAATTAGTAATTTATCAGCACTCACATTTTCCTTCTTATTTTTTTTCCGTAGCTTTTACCATATGCTAATTTCGGTCTCAGTGTTTGGACACACAGTGCCCATGATTGTCTAAATCTTTGCTCACTCTAAAGCCCGTTGGAAATGTTGACCAAAAAACCGATCACAAATTGACCCTGCTTCAAAGAGATTCTATTTGCCCCCGAATTCTTATGCACTTGAAACATCAAAAATTAATATCTTTTTATTTGAAATGTACACTGTATCTTTGTCTTCATATGCATGCATGTGTGTAGTATCGACCTTCTTAGCTAAAAGATGCTTTTCTCAAGGACAGAAGCACTTGTTTTTTAGTCCCACGTGTAATCCTTAATATTCTGTTCATAGTATAGAACCTGAATATATATTGTGTATGAATGAGAGTACAAACTCTGTTACCAGTAAAATGAATATATTCTTTTAAAAATTGTCCTTTTTAAAAGTAATATGGTATGGCAGGTGGACTACACAAAAAAATACAGATGTTGGGGTGCCTTGGTGGCTCAGTCAGTTAAGTGTCTGACTTCGGCTCAGGTCATGAACTCACAGTTCATGAGTTCGAGCCCCTCATTGGACTCTGCACTGACAGCTCAGAGCCTGGAGCCTGTTTAGGATCCTGGAGCCTGTGTCTTCCTCTCTCTACCCCTCCCCTACTGATGCTCTCTTTCTCTCTCTTTCTCTCTCTCTCTCAAAAATAAACAGTAACAAATTTTTTTAAAGATACAGATGTTTATGCAACATAGTTCACACGTTTCAGTAGTTTTAGTATTTAGATATTTATCTAAAATCTTTGGTATTTATCTAAAAAAAAAAAGAAGCTTTCATGGACCCTTGAAAAGTGTTTCCAGAAAAAATGTCATGTAGGAGTCCATCTGAGGCATAACAGGGGAAATGTGCAGGGTTTTCTTTAAAATCTTCCAGCAAAGAAGAAAACAAAAACTCAAGGGAGGACCATTGAGGCTAGATGTTGGGCACATGGCTTTATATTTATATATGTTTGAAAATTTCCAGAGTAGAAGGAATAACAAAGGAAGAAGAAAGAAAATATCAGAGACAATAGTGAAGACTCCTTGTTAACCACTTAGAATGCAGATGATGGTGGGGATGGGTGAAACAGAGGTTTATTAACATTCCCAAAGCAGGAGCCCCAAGTAGGCTGGCTCAGTAACACAATTGTAGCCATACCAAGAATGTTTAATTCTTTCTACGGGTAATTCGAAGAATTGCTTTATGGTTTTGATGGCCCAGAAGATGATATGATGTAGAAAACAGTCATCAAGAGGTTCCTGGGTGGCTCAGTTGGTTAAGCATCTGACTTTGGCTCAGGTCATGATTTTTAAAATTATTTTAATATTTGTTTATTTTTGAGAGAGAGAGAGAGACAGAGTGTGAGAGGGGGAGGGGCAGAGAGAGACGGAAACACAAAATCCTAAGCAGGCTCCAAGGCTCTGAGTAGTCTGCACAGAGCCTTAAGCAGGGCTCGAACTCAAGAAGCAGGAGATCATGACCCGAGCGGAAGTCAGACGCTTAAACGACTGAGCCACCCAGGTGCCCCTCAGGTCATGATTTTTATTTTTATTTTTATTTTTTTTAAATGTTTTTTATTTATTTCTAGGAGAGAGAGAGAGACAGCGTGAGCAGGGGAGGGTCAGAGAGAGAGGGAGTCACAGACTGAAACAGGCTCCAGGCTCTGAGCTGGCAGTCAGCACAGAGCCCGACGCGGGGCTCGAACCCACGAACCGCGAGATCATGACCTAAGCGAAAGTCGGACGCTTAACCGACTAAGCCACCCAGGTGCCCCGATCATGATTTTTAAAATCAGGATGATATGGTATGCAAGAAGGACATTCTAGGTATGGAGAAAAGTAAGAGAGGTAAGGGAAGTTTACAATCGCAAGTCGACAGAGGAGGGACCTTCCATCTTATACATGTGGTCAAGCTGATAGCAGCTGAGGGCTGGGCCAGGGGCATCCCTGGTGGTCACAAGTCAGGAGTGAGCCTAATGCATACCTGGTGGTGTGCAGGAGAGTCTTCAAGGGCCATGTGAAGGTGGTGTCCAAACCTTTGAGCATGGAAGTCAGTGCAGCTACAACGAGGAGCCCGTGGGAGGGAAGAATTCTCTGAATTGCAAAGAATAAGCATACCCTTCAAGTAACAAAATACATATTTAAAAATATGTTTATAATTAATTAGAGCAAGTGTGGAATGTTTGCACAACATAGGGATGTCTCAAGATTGGACAATATTAACTTTAGAGACATGTGATCATTTTCTTTCTCTATCAATCTATCCAAGTATCTAGCTGTATATACAGTGCATAATGGCTAAGGAAAGTTTTAGGGTTTAGATAGTGATAAAAACGCAAGCAAAGGAAGGATTTTAAAGAAATCATTTTCATGAAAAATACTACTTACATAAGTCTTTTTAGTTAACTGTACTGTTTACATTTCTCGTTTTAAGCTTATTTTGAAGTACCATTTTAACATCTTTCATTTTCTACTGTTTTGTCACGTATTTATTTTGAATATAATGTAGCACAAACAGTTTAGATTTCATTCTTGTCTCATCCTTAATATGAAATGTTTATAGTTCATGTCCTGAAGAGTCAAATACATAGACAAATTTGGAATACAATCTTTGAATTTGTTTTAAGAAACAATTAATTCAACCTCTTAAAGTTGTAAATAGGACATAACTTTTTTTTGCAATGTTTTGGATCTTGGTTTAATTAAGTTCATGGTGATTTAATTATTGTGGTGATTATGTGTGTAAAGGGGGAGTTCCTTTAATCTTTGTGGGTTTTTTTTCTTTTTAAAACCTCTTTCTTCATCTGCTAATTAGGATAACAATACCTCCCTGACAAAGCTTCACAGAATCCAGTGAAAGTGTATAAATACTGTGCATTTAATGGTTCTTTGACAGCTCTAGAAATGCAAGCAAGACAAATGTTGTGTGTCATTAGCAGTTTTCAATCCATGTGGTACCATCTTTGAATGCTATTTTAAAAATTTCCCCAATCTCCTTAGCAAATTGTTGGCATGTTTCCATTCATATTTGTCTTATTTGGCTTTTCCCTTGAAGACTGAAGCTGTCGTTGACTACACACTCTCCCCTTGGCATGAGCACCCAGCTGGGGGCCAGGTTCAAAATGATGACTAAGCTGCCTTCAACTTCCTCAAACATAGATAGTTCACTGCAAACGCTGGTGAGGACAGCTGTCAAATGGTCACCTCCGGGCCAGACAAGCGATACTCCAGGGACTATCATCGGAAAGCCATACCCTGTGCCAATCAGTGCCTCTGAGGTTTGACCACATTTATACAATCCTGCCTATAAAACACCCAAGAAATGCTTTCCAATTGTTGGTTGCCTTCCTGAATTCTATGTGGTTTTTCAAATAATGCATTTGAGACAAATGCTCTACTCCCAAAAATGATGTTAACATGCATCCACAGTTGCAATTAAATTCTGAATGACAAGGCTGTCCTTAAGATTTAGGCATAATTCACTGCTTCAGATGATCAAACAGGGACCCTGTGTTTGAAATATGTAGCACTAGTTATATCTTTAAACCCATATCCATACCGTGAGCCATGCTTCCAAGGATAGGACTGGTCGAAAGCGACATCAGAATTTAGGTCACAGAACAAAACCCGGAGAAAATGGCCAAATCCTTAACGTATTTCTATTATAACATGTATCCTGGAAATAATGATAATTCAGGTAGTAAATGATACTGCCTGGCAAGAATTGGTCATGAGCAATGAATTCTTGGTAAGGTGGAAGTAGAAAGGCAGGAATATTTTCAATACCATTGATTAGGGGCTTCAGAAGGGAGCCCTCCCAGCAAAACACCTTTTAAAACGAATAGCCCTGCTCTTTCCATTTGTTCCCAAAATCCAACACTGATGGTTAGGACCAGCCCGTGGATGGTAGTTATGCCAATCTTTTAGTCCCATTAAACAAGAATGCTCAGTTCATGACTTTCAGACACTCCCAAACGTAGTCATTAACCACAGGAAGCCACATGTAGTCCCGCACACACAAGATACCTCACATGTAGGTACCTTTTTGATACCTCATTTATAGTTGTTCATATTTTCCGGACATATTTATTTTTTAACTTTATTGAGATAAATAAAGCTGTTACATAATTAGTATAAACAACTTGATGAGTTTGGAGATAAGTATACACCTATCAAACCACCCTCTATGTCATTAACATATCCATTGCCTCCAACAGTTTCGTACCTCCCTATTTATTATTCTTACTACTTTTTTGTCATAAGAACACTTAATATAAGATGTACCCTCTTAGCAAATTTTTAAGCATATATCATATCATTAATCGGCAGTATGCCATACGGTAGCTCTGTAGAACTTATCCATCTTGTGTGTCTGCACAAGGACTAACATTGCCTCGTTTCCCCCTCCCCCGGGCACCACTGTTTCACTCTATGCTTCTGTGAAGCCCATATCAGATTCCTCAATATAAGTGGTTTCAGGTAGTGTCAATCTTTCTGTGTCTGGCTTACATCACTTAGGGTGATGTCCTCCAGGTGCCAGGCATTATTAATCACCCTAATCTGTCCCAGGCAAAGAGCAAGAAATTTTCTCCAACCTTCTTTTATATTTACCTTCCCTCTCTGCCAGTGTACAAACACCTGGTCTCCTTGTGGCTTGTCTCTCTGTGAGGCTGTTAATCCCATGTGAATCCAACAGGCCTCCTTCTGGCGCTTTACAGGCTGTACGTTACTATGATGGGAAAAGAATTTTGAGATATTTCACTCCCAGTAATCCATGGTTCCTAATTTTGCCATCATTGGGTAGATAGGAGAGGAATGGATATGGTCTAGAAAAAGATTTGGTACCTACCTTTCAGTGTATTTCCTTGTTATGGTTATATNATAGTATTTAGTACTATATATAGTATTTAGAAAATCATATATATATATAATCATGTGTGTGTATGTGTGTGTGTGTGTGTGTATGTGTGTGTGTAGGAGAATTTAGAAAATCTTATATGTATAGGAGAGGACCCTGACTGTATGTATGTGTGTATATACACACACACACACACACACACACACACATATGGATATATATGCTTTACCATATATATACACCAGGATTTTCTAAATTCCTAAATTCCAAAATTTTCAATATATATGCCCCCATTTTCTTTTGCCAAGCAAAGCTTGGAGTTCCAAACACAGCTTTATCAGGAGTCAGGATATGTGATTTAATCATTTGAATGTGATTTAATCACTGTTTTTTCACAACTAGACGGGAACAGCAACATGGAATTGTCACTGTGTAAGGCATTGTTATGGGCTGAATTATGCCCCCCCCAACTCATATGTTGAAGTCCTAACCCCCAATACCTCAGAATGTGACTACTTTTGGAGATAAGGTCTTCATAGAGGTAGTCAGGTTAAAACAAGGTCACTAAGGTAGGTCTGAAAGCAGTAAGACTTATGTCTTTATAAAAAGGGGAAATTTGGGGGTAGGTGGGAGAAAGTGATGTGAAAAGGAAGAAGATGGCTACAAGCCAGAGAGGCTTAGAACAGATCCTTTCCTCATTGCCGTCACAACAATCAACCCTGCCAGGTACTTGATTTTGGAAATCTAGTGCCCAGAACTATGTGACCACAGCTTCCGGTGTGTCAGCCGTCCAGTCTGTAGTGCTTTTTTCCAGCAGCCCCAGCAAACGTGTACAGACAGGTAGGTCCATTCAACAAACCTGAAATAAAGGGTTTACAATGCACCACGTCCAAGATGGGCTTTGGGGATAGAGCCATGAACGTGGTTCCTGCCTTTATAGAACTTAAAACTTAGTGTAGAAGATACTAAGCAAACCATGTAACCTAACTCTGTGTGTGTGTGTGTGTGTGTGTGCGCGCACGCGCGCTGCGCGCGCACACACCATGCTCAGTGGTCCACTTACATTCGGGGCTGCTTTCTGCCCTGCTCTGCCCATGACCATTTGGAACTCCTCAGGGTTCTGGGGTCAGGGGATGCCCTTGAAGTTAAGAAGGATGGGAAGAGAAGCCTAGGTGAAGAGACTGGGAAGAGTGTTCTGGAGAAAGGGAGTGGTTTTTAATAGCTCTCCCACGTGTTCCCAGGAAGGTCAGCCCAAGTTCTCATAGCTAGGAGGTTGTCAGGGCTGAGGTACAAGCCTGGCCTCTCAGCCCTTATGGTACACTGTGTGCCAAGTTCCCTGCCATGTCCTCAGGAGGGAGACCCAAATGGCTGAACCTAGCACACTGCCACTGTGTCATCATGAAGCAGTGAATGGTGAAACCACAGGGACGAGCAACCATAAGACAACCATTTACTGAGAACAAAGCACGTGCATGACACTGCTGAATGCCACGACGTGCACAAAGATGAATAAGAGATGTCCTCCACTCATTCAAAATTCACTAGATTTTGACTAAGAAAACCCTTATTAATTGTTCACTTGGTAGTGGTTTGGTTTCCTTCACTCCTGTGATTCTCTCCAGTGCAAGTATCACTTCAGGGCTTCTGGGGGGGGTGCGGCAGGTATGGCGTCTCTTCGAGAATCAGCTTGGGTAGTGAAATGCTCAGATAAGAAATTTCTGCCTCGTGGAAAGTCCCACTGCTTGTCCAGCCCCATATCACAATGGAAGTGACCAGATGCACTCCTCTGTATGGCCCTTTATTTTAATTATGGCTTAATATCACTCATGGTTCCAGGTCTAGAATTCATGGAGACTATCAGAATCATAGATAATAACATCTAATTTCACAATCAAGGACGCTATTTTATTATTTAATTAGTTACCACTGAAATCTGCACTCAGGCTCTGGCAGTGACGAGTTGGAAATAGAGTAAGTGCTTTACAAAATAATTTTGCCTCTCTTGGATATATATGCCAAAGACGATATTATAAGCAATTCAAAACTAAGCTTTGCAGAGAAAATATTTGTTAAGCTTCATTTAAACGAACACATGTTTATAGTCAGGAGAGAGCTTTCTGCATATCCCCAGCTCAAAGCAAGCCCGGAGGACTTTTGATATGTCCCTCTGTGATCTAATTAAAAGATAAGTGGAAGCTGGGAAATAGGAAGAAAAAACACTTTTATGGAAGGGAAATGCAGAAAGGAGGAGGAAGGCTGGGGAAGGAGCGGACGACAGGAACGGGGAACAGCTTTACTGGAGACAGACTAACAGGAAGAGGTGTAGCTACATAAAAAAAGAAAACATCACTTAAGACCCAGGTGATCAACACATTCCTGAAACTACTTCAAAAGATTAGAAAAGCCTAGCACTCTGGAAAAAAAATCAAAATTATATAGATCTTTTTCATCTTCTGCCCATTATGTTTTCATGGCCTCTTACCAAGTAAAAACCAAAAGATGCGCAAATGATAGCGGGAATCTAGTGGCCTTGCCTGAACCCCCTCTGTGGTGGGATTGCGTGAAAGCGAGCCCAACCCACAGGCTCACATGCTCATCTGGGTGGAGGAAGGCAACAGTAAGACCTCACTGGGAAGGCTGAGTCTACAGGGCTAAGTTCCCTACTTTTTGGGGTATTCTCAAAGCCAAATGCCCCTCTCACCCCAGCGCTGCATAGATTCCTATGAAACCCTCCCTCCAAAGCAGAGGGAGCCAGGCAACTGTTGGGTGTGAGGAATAATCTAAGGTAGAACCTCGCAGAGACTTTCATAGGTCGCCTTCCAGCCATGGGCCAAGCAAAGGAGAACTTTCAGCCATCCTTTCCTCCAGACACAACGTTAAGTTAGTTTCACGGGTGAGTGAATTAAAAGATGGACGATCGTATCCATTTTTCAGTTCTGTTCAGTTTATCATAAGTGACATTTGAGGGAGTTTATGAATGGCAAACATCAGGCTTGGAGGATATAATTACGCCCTGGAGTTATGTTTAAGTAACTGAGGGGCAATGTTTAGATGATATTTATATCTAAGTGGCTCACATTAAAACCGTACCAAGACCATATCATAAATGTAAATTATAGAGGAGATTGCCTATTTGTGGAAATGAACTGCATGCTGCTTTATTAATTTTTCTGACATTATTTGCATCCCATTACTGGTACATTTATGATTATAATAATTATCTAAGCGGCCCTGATTCTAATCCTATAATACTTCAGCCGGATTTCACCGACTAGCCACCGCTTCTGAGAATATTCAATGTTATAATAATAATAGTGATAAAGAACTCTATTGTAGGGATATACATTTAGAGGAAATATGTAGGGTGAAGGAAAACATACTTCAGGATTATAGACAAGTGTATAAATAGAAAACAAACCAAAACACTTGCCAACGTCCATGATATACGGTGATGTCATACTCTCCACACATAACTTCTAAATAAGAATTTATGCTAGAAAATAGAAACGCAAGTGAACATTTTCAATTATCTACACGATTTCTTTTAAAAGAGACTAGTACTGGGAATTCTAGACTTCTGGGCTCTTTTGACTATCAGCTTCATCCTCTTAATTCAGAGAATCTGCCTAGATCTTCTGGGTTCCTCTTTCCTGCTCAGTGGCCTGGAAACTTCCTCAAGACAGCAAGCTGGGCCAATTGTAGGGCTTACCTTGTTTCCTTCTCTTCACACAGAGATCACTGTCCTTCACTCCCTGATGCCAAGTGCCCTGAAAACTATCGTTTCACGTCCATTTTGCCTGGTCATTCAGCTGTTTCAGGAGAAAGAGTAAATACAGCCTCTATTACTCTATCTTGGCTAGAGGTGAAAGCCAGAAAAAACCATGCAAACATTTATGGGGTAAATATTGATAAGAATATTGGTAATACATATAACAGCACTTTGAAAATTTAACACTGTCTCTTCCCGGTAAGACAAGTTTCATGTTTTTAATCATTGCCATGTTTCCAAGGCCAGAGACCTCTCTTTCCTGACTTACCCTTTTTCTGAGGAATCCAAAAGAAAAGGAAAAAAGATGCCCTGTGAAAAATCAGGGCAGGGTCAAAGTGGGAGGCCTAATGAAAGGGAAAGAGGCGCTCAACAAATACTAGTAATATTATTGACATGTGTAGGATGCTGACCACAAAACATTTCATTCAATATGTACCTTTCTAAACAATTTTTTGCTTTAGATTAAGAATAGAGCTCGGGGTACCTAGGCGGCTCAGTCAGTTAGGTGTCCGACTCTTGATTTCGGTTACGGTCAAGATTTCATGGTTCATGAGTTCAGGCCTCATGTCGAGCTCTGTGCTGACAGATTCTACACCTGGGATTCTGTCTCTGCCCCACCACCACTCAGTCTCTCTCTTTCTTTCTCTCTCTCAAAATAAACAAACATTTAAAGAAAAAAGAATAGAGCTCTGTGATTGCTCACAATTTAGAAAGATGTGGACAAAATATGTCACAAGAACTGTAAATCAAAGGCAATACTAAAGAGTGGGTTCAGAATAGTAAAGCCTCCAATGGAATAAAGCTGGTAAAAAGGCAAGAAAAAATATTTGCAATGCTTGTGCCTCCACCCCCCTATTTGGAGTAAAATGTACAAGGATAATCTAGGCCCACTAACTTGAATAGAGATGGAATCATACTAGAGTAGAATGGACGGGGGTGGGGGACCCTCCATATCACAGTCAGTGTGGCTCTGGCACCTTGCGAAGTTGTGCAGGGACACTTAGCATTTGTGTGAAATTCTGTTTGCTCAGGACTGGTGTGCAGGAGTGAATGATTTGTTCATGAACATGCTTAGTCACTCATTCATTAAAGAATTATGCTTAGAGTGCTACTCAATGAAGTTTTGTGGTGCTCTGCTCCTTATATGAAGCCTGAGAACCTTGAAGAAACAGAAAAATCTACTGCTTTATAAAAAACAAGAATTTGACCCTGAAAACAAGACCTACTATTGGTGCTCATGAATTGATAAGGAAAAAAAAAAGGTGAAAAATCTAACAAAATGGATGGCCTTTTTTAAGCCATAAGCTTAAATCTTTAAAAAATTTGAGAAAATCATTTCAAATAAAATATTTTTGTACCTATGACATTAATAAACTGCATTTTATATAGATCTGTGAATCCGTTTCAGTAAGTATTTCTACCAGTACAAAATTACTCATCTGCTGAGTCATGGCCTGTAGTAAAGGTATACCCAGTGGGGAAATTTCATTCACCAGATCTCCTCTTAGAAAAATCCCTGGAGGCACCTTCTGACTTAGTTAAGCATCTGACTCTCGATTTTAGGTCAGGTCACCATCTCACAGATTGAATGAGAAAGCACAGAGCCTGCTTGGGATTCTCTCTCTCTCTCTCTCTCTCTCTCTCTTCTCTCTCCCTGCCCCTTCCCAACTTGTTCTCTCTCTCTCTTTCTCTCTCTCATAAATAAATAAATAAAATGACATTTTAAAAAAGGGGGAGTTCTCCTCTCCCTTCAAAAGAAAGAAAGAAAGAAAGAAGAAAAGAAAGAAAGAAAGAAACAGAGGGAGGGAGGAAGAAACAGAGGAAAGGAGGAAGGAAGGAACTGTGTCCGCCTAGAAGAAAATCAAGGTGCATTGTGGAGTGGAATGGTTGACATGGGCCCATTTGGGGGAACAGCAGAATTTTTCTTCAAGGGACAGGTGCATAGGAAAGGAGGAGGCTGGGATGAACTGAGAGGCCTTGTCGTCTCATCCTGTCTTTGTATTAATGCCTATAATGCTGATGGATGCTGTTTCTTCCATTTTGGTATAGACTTTCCCTTATTTCCTGTGTGAGATCTTCAGGAAAGTGTACACTGCTCAACAAGGGTTTATGTAAGTGAATTCTTTCAGCCAAAATTCGAGTTTCCTGCTTGGGTGCAAGTAACACAGCCTAGAAACAGCACACACAGAACACGGAGCCAGAAGGCCAGACAAGACATGACCAGCTTTTATTGTTTATAGACATCTAAAGGGAGAATTTTGTAGTTTTGACACTATGTCATTCACAGGATTCTGAGTAAACTAATTGAAGATTTCTGTGGCTTAAGAAAATTCCACTGGCATCAGAATTATGCATGAAATAAATGTGATTCTGAAGAAAAGTAGAAATGCATATTTTCATAAGTTTTATCCAAAGATTCAAAAAGTGTTTATATGTATCTCTGATGAAAGTCAAGAATGCCTTATGATTAACTTGTATTTGGGTTTTCTTTTCTTTTAACATTTATTTACTTTTGAAAGACAGAGACAGGGGAGAGGCAGAGAGAGAGAGAGAGAATCTGAAGCAGACTCCGGGCTCTGAGCTGTCAGCACAAAGTCTGATGCGGGGCTTGAACCCACAAACCATGAGATCATGACCTGAGCCAAAGTAGGATGCTTAACCGACTGAGCCAGCCAGGCATCCCTGGTTTTATTTTCTTAATGATGAAAGTAGAAACAGATATGATTAAGGGGTAAATGAAATTAGTAATAGCATACAATAGGATAGGATACATACTGTAAGAAGTCACTACCTTGATGGAGTTAATAAGACCTAACCAACTATACCTTCCAAACTTAAAATATAAGCAAGTGGGTTCGTGGAAAATTAATTTTTTAACTTTTGAAAGGTTATAGAAAAGAGGAAGAATCTCACAAAAGGTTGGATCTAGAAAACACAGACTACCACTTGAAGTCTGTGATCCTCCAGAAAATAGTAGGAATGTATTATCAGACCAAAGATTTGAGGAGACATGAAGAAAACAAATAGTGATTTCTAGGAATCTCCAAAATTCAACACTTTAGAAGAAGAAAGAGGATTTGGGAGTTTTCTTCTCTAATGCTGAAATCTTGAAATCTTAAAATCAATCTTAAAAAAAAAAATTCTAAAATCAATCAACAAAGATATATTCATTTATGGTATGTATCCAAAAACTGGGGCGCCTGGGTGGCTGAGTCGGTTAAGCGTCTGACTTCGGCTCAGGTCATGATCTCACGGTTTGTGAGTTCGAGCCCCACCTCGGGCTCCATGCTGACAGCTCAGAGCCTGGAGCCTGCTTCGGATTCTGTGTCTCCCTCAATCTGTGCCCTCCCCTACTCATACTCTGTCTGTCTCTCTCTCAAAAATAAAAATAAAACATTTAAAAAATTTTAAAAAACAAAAACTACCCTGTGCCTGCAAAGGACACAATTTCCTGATGGGGAATGTAGCAGGAGCACAAAATGGAAGATTCACTGATGGATCACCTCCAGGCTCCCCTCTGTCTCCCACAAATGCTCATCATTGTCTTCTTCATCTTTATTAAATTCTGAAAAGCTGGATCTTGTGAAGTCTCTGCTGCTCTGAATGGATGACTATGATTCTTTTGGGAAAAGTCTCTTGGGTTTGGAAACACTATTAGTCTTTGAAGAGAAGCCATTTATGTCTTCAGCTGCAGTCTTTATCAGAAAAGTCCTAAGAAACTGAGAAAACTTCCGGTGGACGCTTCTCTGTCTCTCCCAGAGAAATCTATTTGGTCCTCAGCCTGTGATTCCCTTTGGGCACCCAGTTTCAGGCCACACTCACCCCAGAGGGCTAGTCTGCTATAGCTTAAAACCCCCAAGTTGACTCCAGCTCGGTCTTTGACCACCTCTTGCACTCAGGGTCCGGGTGTCACCTCTGGCTGATTATTAAGGTCTACCTGCATTGATTCAGGTGGGTATTTTAGGCCAAGTTCAGTTTCCCATAAACATATTGGTACACCCTTCTTTCCTAACCTAGACATTGTCCCACTATTCTGGCCCTTCCCCGGGAACCAGTCAATTCAAATCCATCTGTCTGTAGTCCTAATAGGAAACCTGCGAAATTTTTTTTCTTAATGTTTTATTTATTTCTGAGAGAGAGAGAGAGAGAGAGAGAAAGAAAGAGGCAGCATGAGCAGGAGAGGGTCAGAGAGAGGGAGATACCGAATCTGAAGAAGGCTCCAGGCTCTGAGCTAGCTTTCAGTACAGAGCCCTACATGGGGCTCAAACCCATGAACCGTAAGATCATGACCTGAGCCGAAGTTGAACGATTTTTACCGACTGAGCCACCCAGGTGCCCCGGAAACCCGTGAATTCTTCCAGCAAAAAAAAAGAAAAAGAAAAAGAAAAAGAAAATGAAAACCATGGAATGTAATTATATACGGTGTTGAAAAAAAGCTATGACTTCAAGTTCCCTCTATTTTCCTCTGTGGAATGAACCATATTACAAATAACTACCTAGAGATAGATTTCTTACTCTTGAAATTGAAAATTATTAGGCACAATGTCCATATGATCTATGTTCTGTTAGGAAAAAACAAAACAAAACAGGAAAAGACATGCTTCATCTTTGAGGATGCGGAAGATTACTGTGAGCATACGAGTGATTTAGCATGAATACACATAACTACAAAGAAGCCAAAGGTATTTTCACATTGATGTTCTTAGAAAGAAAGAAAAAGCTGGAAATAAAGCATTCATAATTTTCATTCAGCTGAACAACTCAAATACCACCTTTACATGATTGTATTTGAATCAATACACTTGTTCAGTGTAGTAAGTTTAGAAGGGGATTTCCAAGGATATAAAGAACATGAGAATGCCATTTTAATTGTCTACGGAAAAACAGAACAATCTTTGGTTTTTCTTTAAAAAATAACACTACATAGGGGCACCTGACTGGCTCAGTTGGTAGAGCATCCGACTCTTGATCTCAGGGTTGTGAGTTTGAGCCCTATGTTGTAGAGATTACTTGAAAAATAAAATTTAAAAAAAATTTTAAAACACACTATATAATACTGGAAGTAAGTGAATAATAATTGCTCTACTTATGGATGCAAAACACCTGTGAAATGGAATTGGAATGTGGTGTTACAGACATACAAACAGAAACCAAGTCATAGTTTCAAGTACATACTTAATCAAGTATTTTTTATACACATGACACAGGCATTCATAATTTGCTAAATTTTTAAACATGATTAATTATGCAGCACCAGGATTCCCCCAGGACCACATGCTTAACTGAAGAACAAAATTCTTTTGTATCACAAGTCTTACCCTCTGTCCAGGCACCATGTGTCAATACTTGTCTCCCCATATTTGTCTGAATATCAAAAGGTAAGTAAAATGGTTTTAAAACTATGCAGGATAAGGTGTTAGATTTAGCAAGGAGCTCAACCCTGGCTGCCCTTTAGAATCAAGTAGGAAGCTTTTTAAAAGAATTCCTGTCCAGGTTTTTTCCAATACTATTTAAATCAGAGTGTTTTTAAGGTCAGTCAGGGCATCAGTATTTAAAAAATTTTTTTTTCAATCTTCATTTATTTTTGAGAGAGTGAGAGAGACAGAATCTGAAGGAGGCTCCAGGCTCTGAGCTGTCAGCACAGAGCCTGACATGGGGCTCAAACTCAGGAACCATGAGTTCATGACCTGAGCTGAAGTTGGATGCTTAACGGACTGAGCCACCCAGGTGCCCCTGGGCATTGGAATTTTTAAGATTCCAGGTGGTTCTATTATGCACTGGTGGTTGAAAGCCACTCTACATTGTCAAATGCATTTAACTGACACAGCAATAACCAGGATGTGCCTTTCTCATATCCTTCCAGTCAATTAAAAATGTCAGAAAATTCAGTTAGCTTTACAAGCAATACCAAAGCAAACAGGCAAAGACAACAGAAAAACAAACAAAAAAACCTCACAAAAACAAACAAACAAAACAACCCACCCCAGACAGAGTTCACCCATGTATACATGGATAATAAAATTACTTAGGATTAGAACTGAAGGGGGATTTGGAGGCCATATGCCACTTCTGCGAACATACAGGTAAGAAAGTCAGGTTCAGAACTGGAATACATCAGCTCAGGTCCCACAACAAGTGAATGGCAGACCCAAGTGACAGATAACAATTCCAGGTCCGAGGACAATGTGTGTGGCCTTGTCCTTTCAACAGACATTGCTATCTGCCTGAATCATATTCCAGACACTACGTGAGGCACAGGGAGAGAAAAAGAAACCACCTGCTGGAGCTGCCCTGAAAGGTTTTTAAGATCATCTCTATACCCAGCCAAGGGCTTGAACCCACAACCTTGAGATCAAGGATCAGAGGCTCTCCCAACTAAACCATTCAGGCACCCCTGCCCTGAAGAGTTTTAGAGTTGGTGAAGAAGACAGAATGGAAAGAACACACACACACACACACACACACACACTGAAACAACAGCAAAGGTAGAAAACATTCTATGCCAGGTTCTGCTCTACGCAGCTTAGATGAACTCTCTCAACTAATCCTCACGATGATTTAGAGCAATATGTTTCAAACTTCAACATGAATAAAAATCATGGGCAGACCTCATTAAAATGCAGGTTCTGATCCAGTAGTTCTGTGGTGGATCTTAGGAGCCAACATTTCTAGCAAGCTCCCTGGTGGTGCAGCAGTGGTTCATCCTTGGACCATTCCTCGAGTGCGGTGCTTGGATGGGGATTCCCAAATGCAAGCAAGTTAGATTCCTCGGGGTGGGGAGAATGAAACAGGCTGGTTCCTGGCCCTCCGAATTCTTTAATGGGAGGGAGAGCCATCGACTTTCAAGTAATAACACTCCCATTTCACAAGTCAAAAACCTGAAGCTTCTAAACAGACAAGGAATTGCCAAGGTCACAGGGCTAGGAAGTGATAGGTTTGGTATTCAACCGCGGAAATTGAGGTGATGAGCCCATAGTCACAGCCACTCACCGATGCTCTGTTCTATGAAACTGGAGCGTTGGGTTTTTAGTCAAAAACGAATTCCACGATGATATGTAGTATCGTCGTTTTTGACTGGGGCTAGCTTGTATTTTTTATTGGTGGGCAGGCAACAAAACCATCTTCCTCAACTCTGAAAACATAAGGAAATATTCCCATCAAAGGCATATGGGCTTATTGCCCTCTCTGTGGGAGATGAGAATGGGAAACCCCAGGATGGTGGTCGTTCGTTGAGGGGTAAAATACGAGTTCCAGAGAACACTTCGTTTAGCAACATCCTGTTTTGCCTTCATCATTTCACAGAAAACTGCAGATTATGTAATTGGCTAATCACACTGAAGAACCAATTTTCTTGTGAATCTACTGACTTACAGACAAATCCTCATAGATAACCACTAAAGAAGAGCCCATCCAACTGTTGAAGACATTGTGCGCAATAATGGGAGACTTTCAACCCCAGCACCACAAAGAAACAAATACCAAATAACATGATGTTTCTCCCCTCAGTCCCCTAAGAGAATGACATATGTGTGACTTAGCCCATTTTCATTGCATGATATGCTAACATAGACAAATTTCTGTCACAAAAGCATAAAGAAATATCTTCTCAATGTCATTTGAAACTTTTAAAACATGAAAACCTAAGAATGTAAGGTTTTAATTTCACATAAGATAGCTCACTCTTCAAGTAATAAGGAAATAATTCTTGGAATTAGAAAACTAATAAATTCTTCCAAAAATTCTTTTCTGTTAGCCTCAGGGTCTCATCTATCAGCCTCTAATGAGTACAGAATGAAACCGTACGTGTCCAGCCCAATTACTATTCTCATGAGATCTGATTTGCATGAATCTCCAGAGAAGGTAACATTTCCAGCTGGTACAGAGAGAAGTGCTCCTGAAACCCAAGGTGACCTCACCCAAATTTAACTTATGCTTTGTGCTTGTGATTTAACTGATGAGCTCTGTGTTTATGATTTAACTGATGAGATTCTATCTCAGCTCTCAAGATAACATTTGAACTTAAAAAAATGTATATATTTACCAACTTTCATTTAGCTAGGCATGAGTTGTCCAAAAATATTATCCCC
Source organism: Crocuta crocuta (assembly GCF_008692635.1). Classification (NCBI taxonomy): domain Eukaryota; kingdom Metazoa; phylum Chordata; class Mammalia; order Carnivora; family Hyaenidae; genus Crocuta; species Crocuta crocuta. The sequence goes on from NW_027527932.1 coordinate 8,751,837, forward strand.
ACAGAAATACAATCTTCTCTATCTTCCCCCTTGGGTATTAGTTTGGTGAAAACATAATTAGAGTCCAATGAGAAACAATAGTAAGTTTTCTTTGCAACTTGACTACTGCTTTTATTTTTTTCATTCTTTCTAACTATTTGCTAAAAGATACATTGAAAAAAACATTTGGGTAAGAGTTAAAAACAAAAGTTTCATCTTTCAGCAACAATGACCACTAAAGGGGTAATGATCAACTAGAATGACTTTGGAATGTCAGTGAATAAGCCAATTAAAGGAAAAGCAAAAGACACTTTTGTAAAGACACACAGGCATGCTGGAAACTCCATTATATCTGTAATTGGTTTCCTGTACTCTAACAGATTAAGTGCAATTTTTTTTGGACCTTCTGAAGACTCAGAAATTTCCTGTTCTGGCCAAGATGGCGTCATCCCATGCTTCTGTGTGCCCTGCTATACAACTAGGAAACCCTGGGCATGACAAAACAATAAACACAGAAAGTCTCTGAAAGGTAGAAAGACAAAAGTGGGCTGCCAAGGTACATTGGAACTTGAAGAACAACGTAGCATTGAGTCTACTGTTTTTGTTATTGCCTCCCATACATCCCAACAGGGCAATGTGGAAGGGCCAACCCAGAACATACCAACAGCATAAACAGAAAACATCCAAGGAAGCCCCAATCCCCTGGCTAAAAGACTGGAAGGTCTTTGGTTTAGCAACCAAAAACCTTTTTAACAATATTCATTCTGAGGGCCCCTGCCTCCAGAAGGTTCTGAGGGGTGGCAACATGGCCTGGTAAAACCGTAGGGGTAGTGGCCCGACCCTTGAAGATTGCTGTGAGGAAATGGCAGCCCTGATGATCTCCAAATTGATTCTAGGTCATTCTTCCCTTTTCCTGAAGAGTAGTGCCTATTCTTCACACCTGAACAGCTCTACGGTCCCATCTTATAGTGGCCAATAAAGTCGACAACCTCTTGTTATTTGATCCCATTCCCCCACCCCTTCAGTTTAAACCAGAAGTGTTTGTGTCTGTACCATCCTGCAATCTCTTTATCACATGATAGTCCAACAGCATTCTTGATGATCTCTTCAGAACACACTCTCTCCCTTTTGCAATATGCATAGGCTGAGAGTTTTCAAATCTTAAAATTCTGGTTTCTCTTTGCTTCACAATGCCTTCTTCAATTCATCTCTCTTTTCTCATATTTTACTCTAAATAAGCAGGAGGACCCAAGCCTCGCCTTCAATACTTTGCCTAGAAATCTCTGCTAAATATCCAATTTCATTGCTACCAAGTTCAACTCTCCATGAAACTATAGAACACAATTCAGCCAAGTCCTTTGCCACTTTGTAAAAAGGATGAAGTTTCCTCCAGTTTTTAATGGACTGTTCTTCATTTCCATCAGAGATCTCACAAGAATCGTCTTTAACATCTTCTTTCTTCCAACAATCTGTAAGTAGTTATTTAAGTATTCCCCAAGAAGATGGAAGCCTTCCCTCCAACTCTCTACTTTTCTTTTGGAACCTTCACTGGAATTACATTGAGAGTCCATATTTCCACCAACAGTCACTTCATGGTAATCTAGGCTTTTTCTAGCATATCAGAAGTTCTCCAGCCTCTTTGGTTCTAAAGCCACTTGCACATTCTTAGATATTTGCTACAGCAGCATAGTACTTCATGGTACTAAAACCAGTATTAATCTTCTTGCCTTGACATAGAAAAATACTGCATACTGTGGCTTAGACAACAGAGATTTATATTCTCCTTTTGGAGTTAGAAGTCTGAGATCAAGTTTTCAGCAGGGTTTGATTTCTGGTAAGAACTCTTTTCCTGTGCTGTGTCCACGTATGGCCTTTCTTCTATGTCTTCATATAAATGTTCTCTTGCTCGCTCGCTCTCTCTCACTCACTCTTTCTCTTTTCAAAAAAAAAAAAGTTTGTAAATTTCCCAAATTTGATGAAAGACATAAACCTACACATTCAAGATACTTAGTAAACTCAGTAAACCCAAAGAGATCCACGCCAAGAAATATCACAATTAAACTTCTGAAAATTAAAGACAAGGAAAAAATCTTGAAAGCAGTCAGGGACAGATGACATATTACTCACAGGACACCAATTCCAGTGTCAGTGAATTTCTCATTAGAAACAACTGAAGTCGAAGGAAGTGCCACAGCATTTTTCAAGTATTGAAAGAAAAGAACTGTTTGGTGCACACACAATCCCTTTAAGAACCAAGGATAAATGAAAAAAAACTTAAGAGGAGGAAAATCTAAGAAAATTTGTTGCTACCACAAACTATAGATGGAGTTTTCCCTGCTTTATTCTACTTTTTATGATCATTCTTTATGTTTGTTGTTACCTTCTCCTTACAATTATCACATTACAAGGAGTCAGAGTTGCAAAGGAATCCTTCAGGTCACCTTATATTTTGTACAGTAAACACCTGTTTCATTTCCAGAACAACCACATGACAAAAATGATGCATAAGTGAATTATTTGGACTGCTTCTTAGAACTTCCTCTCCTCACAAACACACTGCAGCCTTTGAAGTGAAATCTTTGGTGTGTAGATTGGAAATGTTATAATCTTAAAGGTTAATCTAGAAAGAATACTTAGGATTCTAAAATATAACAGAATTTGTTTTTTAATTTGTTTGAACATTGCTCATGCGATCCTTCAAGAATTAAGACTTGTGCTTAGCAAGGACAAAATATGTACTGGGAGGTACTTGGAGAGGAGGTAAGGTTCCCATACATGTGGTTAGTGGGAATGATAGACAAATGACCAGGAGCAAGTCACCTAGGTCAGGACAGAGCATCTATACATGAACTTAAACCTGAGCAAAACAGGAAGTCCAGAAGGGAAGATGTAGATGTACTTAAAGGCTATTAGGGTTTAGCTTAGCTCCGATGGCAACCCCCTCCATCCTTACACATGAGAACACACACACCATGACTTTTACCTACATACACACACACACACACACACACACTCACAAGACTGCCAACTTCCTTCAAGGAGATACAGCCAAAGAGAAATGCTATTTTAATCTCCCTTTCTGTCTACTCTCTGAGAAAACCTATTATAACCAGGAAAACATATTCTTCATAACCCTCTCGACCCTGTTCTAAAAGAGAAGAAAAGCCACCCTAAGCTTTTCTAGAGTCTGGACTTAAGAGCTCATGAGGCCGTCCGTGCCTGCTGGGAACTGGCATCACTCCCCTGCTCTGCCTGCATCGGCCATGGCAACCGACTAGCTCTTCTTCTTAAAAACACTCAACATTTTTATTATATTCTGGGACCCAAGCAAGAGGTGGCACCTTTCCTGAAGCCTCTTCATAGAGGCTTCATGATGTCACAGGACATCAGGATCAAAGGTACTAGGCTGGGATCCACCCTAGAAACTGCATCATAGTCTCTTCTCATGGAGCTTATGAAGCACTTGGGGTAGACAGTGGCGGAGCCAGAGATGAGTTATGTGCCTCCTGGGAGTGTGGGGCCACCTGAGCCTTGCAGGTTGTAACAGCAGACACCACAATAGGCCCTAAAACCAGTGGTTCTCAACGTGTGGTCCCTGCACCAGCATCCTTGGTGTCCCTCGGGAACCTGCTAGAAATATAACGAGTACCTGTGCCACTCACCAGACATCTGAATGAGAAACTAGGTTTGGATCTGGTTTTAACAAGCCTGCAGGTGTTACTGATGGGGCTTTAAGAGCCACTGGCAAGTTTTCCCACACTGGCCTCACCAGAAGGATCACAGGGGAGGCCTCTTGACGATACGGACCCCTTGACAAAATCTCATCATGTATACTTCTGGGCAGGACACGGGAATGTGCGTTTTCACGAGTGTTTTCGGTGATTTTTACCAGCATAAGCTCATCTGAGGACATTGCTCCTTCTTTCTGTGAAAACGTCCCCTTTTTTGGTAATTACCTGTGTTCGGCAACATTCACTCACTCATAGTTAAGAAATATTTATTGTTCTTTTTACTTAGAAGAAACATTTAACAAAGTGTTGAAGTGCGCTTTCTTCCGTTACCAAATATGATCGGTTACCATTACCCAACCCTGTGAATTTTTTCTTTACTGTGTGGGAAGAAAGGAAAAACTCATAGGAGCTGTTTTCTCCAAGTTCTCCAGGAAGAGAATTGGGTCACAGACAGCTGGGCCATGTGTCTCTTCAACCTGGTAGGACTTAGAGCAAAAGAAAGGTATTTTGAAAAGATCTAGTCTTAAAGGAACATATATTCTGAGACTTCGAATCGTTTCACCCATCGCTTGAGAAAAAGATAAAAGAAAGCTTACCTTCAGACTGAGCCAAAATGACTCTTCAACCAAAACAACAATTCAGAGTCTATTATCCAAACTCCTCTTGTCTTGGTGAAAATTTTATAAATGTCTCAACTGCAAAAAGACTCTTATCTCTTTCTTTGTTATACTCTCTGAAGATCCATTTCCCAACTGTATATTTTTGCCAGATAAGTACAAATTCAGAGAAAAGGTAATGGTCAGCACCGTGTGCTAATGAATCTAAGCCAGACATAAAATTACACTCGTTTAAATATTTTTAAAAAGGAAACATTAAACATACGTAAATATTTGTGGAATATTGATTCTGTCGGTTTACCTTAACATCAATAAATTATCTAGTTCCTTCAACCCCGCCATCATGGTCCTGGCCTGACTCTGCAAAGGTAGGGTTTATTTCTGCATATATTCTAATACATGAGCCTCAGATATACAGTCACCAGACAGAAGCTTCTGATGATGTTTGCAGTGTTTGGATTTAGAAGACTCTCTCTTGTACAGACGGGGATAACTCTGGGGACCCTATCTAGAGGTCCTGTATCCCTGTCATGCAAAAGAGCAGCGTGCAGAGAGAAAGAAAGGATATTGCAAAGTGATGTCAAAACACCAGAGATTTATATGCAGAAACAATAGCCTGGGAAGAATTTCTTTATCTGAGGGAAGGTAGATGGGCTGTCCCTTTCTCTAGTCGATTGATATCTCTATGAGAGTAAGTTGTCCATCCACAACTTCTTGTCCTTCTTAGTTGTTATTGATTTTAGCCACATTTCACTCACTATAAAATGCTTTATGAGCATTTATATACAAGACCAGCCACATAATTTGCAAGGCCCAGTGCAAAATAAAAATATGGGGAGTCTTGTTCAAAAAGTTAAGAATTTCAAGATGGCAGCAATGGAGCATTAAAGCAAGCACAGGGCCCTGTGAGCTTGCTCAGTCCTCAGGCCATGATGCTGGCCCTGATCGCAGTGTACCTCAAACACAGTACTTGCAATGGATGATTTTGTTGTGACAATAAGCCCTGTCTTTGGGGATACCTTTTAGCATAACCATGTGACACTAAAAAGACAGAAGTTACGCAGTATCATTTTCTACCTACCATTGCCAACAGCAAAAGGTTGGAAAAAGATATCACAGACTGCAATTGCCAGCCCAGTGGGTTAACTGATATGGCAAACTTGGAGTGCATATTATCCGGGAAATACAATGCAAGAATCAAATCTGGAAAATGGCATTTGTTCACAGAAGAGCTGGTTATTCAGGAAATTGTGTTATTCTCTCCCATCCTTTGTTTATGTTTGTTTGTTTTCACTAGATGCTTGTGGGAAATTGCCTTACATTTCAACCAGATGAGACCCTCTATTCTGTTGTATGAAGCCTATAACTTACCATGAAAATGGCATAAAAAGCAAAAGAGGCTTACAAAGTACAAATGGAACAAATGTTATTACTTCCATTGGTGTCATTATATACATATTTTACTTATAAATATTTTTGTTAGAATTTCTAACAGAATGGTTCCAAATGATAACAGGCAAAAGGGGAAAATATTTACCCACAAAAAAAATATGTTTTATGTTGTAGCTTTCATGCTAGTTTTCAAAGAACAAAGTTCTCAAGATTAATTTTTTGGAATGGGATAGCTGTAGACACAGTTCAAGTTTTTCATCTTACCTTGAATAGAACTGTTTTAAACAAGATTCCCTGTGTCTTTCTGGTATATGATGGGGTACTTAGGCATTCTATACCGCATATGTACCCTCAGATCCCCTTTTGACCTAACCATTGCCCAAGCCTCTTGACAGTAGGCAGCTGCTTACAATGTCCAGCTCTTGGAAAAGCTCCTTGATGACACAATGGCTCTTGCTGAAATTTTAGCTGTGGAAATGGTGTCCAGGGTGATTCTGAAGTGTCATGAAAGTTGGTTTCACCACCTGGATGGTGTCCAGGTGTTCCACAGGCCAGATGAGTAAGGAGGGAACATGAAAAAGGAAAGACCATTCTGGAGCCTGTAGAAAAGTTGTGTGGAAGGTTTATGGCTCTGTAGCTTTTTATTTCCCCTGAAGAAGAAAGCTGAACCAAGTTTCAGTGAAAAAGTTTTCAACTATCATGTTCTTTTATTCATTCATTTATCAAACACTAAACATGCAGTGGGCTCAAGGCACTTTGCACTCTGGGTGGGAAATAAAAAGCAAATACTTTGTCCTCAAACTAATGTCTACTACAAGATAAACCAAGAAAAAAAATATATATATGGAGGGGTGCCTGGGTGGCTAAGTTGGTTAAGCATCTGACTTCAGCTCAGGTCATGATCTGTTGGCTCATGAGTCCAAGCCTCGCATTGAGTGAGCTCGAGTCCCCCATCAGGTGAGCTCAAGTCCTACTTGCTTTGGTCAAACACAAGCCCTACTGTGGGTGAACCCTGCTTCTCTCTCTCTCTCTCTCTCTCTCTCTCTCTTTCTCTCTCTCTGCCCCTCATGGGATTCTCTCTCTCCCTTTCTCTCTGGCCTTTGCTCGCTTGTGCTCTCTCTCTCTCTCTAAAAAAAAAAAAAGATGTAAATGGAGAAAGAGCTATGATCAACAAAACTCACAGAGTTGTGAGAAGGGGAGCCATTAGGTAAATGTCTAGGCTGAAAGGGCAAGCTGGATGTAACCAGATGAAGAGGGCCATCCAAGGCAGAGGGACAGGAATGTGCCTGAAAGTTTCAAGCAAGATAGGGGAGTGGTGACTGGCCGTGGGCCTTTGAAGGTAAGAAGACGTTGCACTATGGAAGCTTTTAATGTCCCAATAATACTTTTTAAAAAAAAATCTTACCCTGAAATAATGAGACACTATGGAGATATCTCAAGAACGGGCAACTGAGAATATGTTACAGTCATGATTAGTCCTGGAAAAGGCACAAGCCTACCACGTTGAGTGTCAGCTAATCTGGACTTAATTAAGAGGAAAGGGGCCACTCTAGGGCAGTGGTTTCCAAAACTTGTCTGCACATCGGAATCTCCTGGGAGAATTTCAAAGTACATGGATGGATCTCACCCCCAGAAGCTGCCTTGTGGCTGGAGATTTGGAATTGTTACAAGAGCCTCCAGTGATTCTCCTGTGCAAGCAAGTTTAGACCCTATTGCCTAGAGGGAAATATAGAATTAGAAGACACAAAAGTGGAGAAGAAAAACACAGTAAAAACATTGGTGGAGGAAGAGGGGACTGCAAAGGAGAATGAGCAAACATGAAGGCAGATGAGAACGGGGGAAGAGTACTTTCTCTGAAAATGGGGAAGGAAGAGGCAACACGGAAGGACACTCAACTAGAGTATAAGGATGAATAAGTAACCACTGGTTTGCCCTTTAGAAAAACTTGGGTGGTCTGGCCAGGGCAGCTCTAAGTAGGTTCTGGATTGTGTTGGGTTCTAGAGGCAATGGAAAATGGTAAGGTGGAGACTATTTTCAATGAACTTGCCTACAGAGGAAGAACTGGAGATGTAGCTTATCAAACTACTTCAGTAGGTAGTAGAAAGACAGGTCTTCTCCCTCCAACATTACTAGTGGCCTTGAGGCTTATCCACACCTTGTATATTCTCTATATGTCACCCTCTACACAACTGATCCCCATAAATCTCTCTATATAAGTCTGGTAAAAATTTCTTTGTAGCCTTTAACTGACCCATTAAAACATTTCTTCTGTATTAGTGCTTTATTCTCAGCTCTGTCTTCCTGTCGGCAAACATAAGTTCTATGGCTGGAGAAAGTGGTTAGAATTTGGCATACAGAAATGGAAATCGACTTGTGTGTGCTTTCATTGTTAAAGGAGCCCTCTGTTGTCTTGGAAACGACAGTCTGTGTGGAAAAAGCAGTGTATTTTGTGGGGAGATGATCGAGCAATCAGGTATGCTATGTGTAAACATTGTGCATCTGTGTGAAGAAGCATCGGCCAAACTTTGTTGGCAGGAAGACCAGAATTTGGTTTTGGTATAAGTCACATGTCTGCTAAAGTAGATTTGCAAAATGTCTCTTGGGAAGAGCAAATATGACAAGGAAACATAACTTGGTGAGTTTTCCTTTGAACCCACGCCTCAGAGAAAGTATGGCCAAAAGAGGGAAAGTGACCCAAAACCTAAGCCACATCTTCAAGTCTTCCATTCATTAATTGTGAGTATTCTAAGACGTGTGAATATTACATCTGTTCACTCTGCATTACTGTGAATCTTATAGATTTACATGATAAGTCACAGCTACTAAGTAATAGGAACCTGGTGATTTTATCACTAAGGGAGATAAAAGTATTTGGGCATCTTGAGGGAAGATGGAAAAATCATAAACTGCAGTGATTGTTATGCCCTTGGGAAGACAAAAGACTGTTCCTATAAATTACTTTGAGGAATTTTGGAAAATAGTGATTCAAAAATAGCTTTAAAGGCTCTGACCTGCATAAGGTCATGTCGGTGATCGCTTTTCATTTATAACTTTCTCTTATGAAGACAAAAGTATTCCTGTAAATAAATTCAATATATTTGTTTGGGTAATTTCTCCTCCTTTTACACAACAAGGATTTATTAAGTAATCATTTTGTTCTTGGTCTATAAATACAAGAATCATCAGCCATGACCTTTCCTCTCAATGAGCTTACGGTGTGTGTGTGTGTGTGTGTGTGTGAGAGAGAGAGAGAGAGAGAGAGATCCATAAAAGTTGGTAAGTCCAATGAAGTATGAACAGGTAACACAGTGGTCCACAGACAGAAGCAATCAGTTTAACATGGGGGAAATATAAATATAAAACAACAACAATAAACTTCTAACAAGAAATGACCTTAAAATTGGAATTTTAAACTTAAGTAGCCTTTGCCAAGTGACAGTGGATTAAAGATCTTTACCTCAAACTATATTCCCAGATACTCATCTCTCAGACATAGGTCATTTTAAGAGCTTGGTGCTTAATACCATTTAGGCCATGATAGAAACATTTCATTAGTAGTTCAGTCTTTTATTATCAGGCTTCCTGGTGGCTTGAAAGAGTCAAAGTACCTCCTTAAATGCCTTTATGCAGAGGGGAGCTTATTCAACTAATGGCATCTAACCAGGTAAAAGCATGTGGTGACAATTTGTTCATCTTTTTTTTTAGCTCTGTAAACTCACAGTGACCTCCTTTCTCTCAAAAGAAGTGCAGGTTCTAAAAATTCTTTTTGCTCTGATGTACTATATTCATTCTTCTACTTTTTTAAAGACTAGCTGTGTGTGTGGATGTTAGCGAGATGTGTCAAACAAGGAGAAATGAAGATATATAGGAAGAAACCAGGCTACTACCAATGACTAGAAAGAGTTTTAAAAATTATTTTCTCCAATAGTGTACTAATATCACTCACTTTTGAAGAACTGCCCTATATAGTCCATTGTAGGCAGACAGATTTGGCTGCAGTTTTGTTTATTTGTTTGGTTTGGTTTGGTTCATCTTCACTATCAAGAACCTTAAAACTAAATCAAATCATAGACAGACAAATCCCAAATAATATAAATTACTTTAGGATGGTATTCACATAAAAGTGTATATGTGCACACACATTTATATATAAAGATACATGGCATATAGAATATGAAAGTGTCAAAAAATATATGAGTTATTCAAGAGAGACCCTTGAAGGAAGTGTGTATTGATGGGAACACAAATTAAACAGGAAAAGGGGACTTTGGTTTTAAGAAAATATAAAACAGATTTTTGCATCCTCCTTGCTTAAGATTTAGCTCAACAGAGCAAGGGGAAGACAAAGGAGCATCTCCAACTTCAGTAAAACCAAAAGCACCCATTACCTCAAACTGCAGTATGTAGAGCAGATATTTTAGTAGAAATTGATTTAGCAAAGAGCAAAATTTGAAACGGAAGTCTTTGCAGAGAGAAATACTGTTGTAAAACAAATAGCTAAGCCTACAAAGTTTGTTTCATGTTGATCACTGGAATCACAAAGTACAATGAAAGGCGGGAGTGAGGCAAGGGGCTGAAAACAGAATTGATTGAAACCATCTAAGTAAGAGGTGCCTCTGTTCCCATCCCAGCCAGCACAGTTTGAAAGGAGAGCAAAATGGCAAATGAAAAGATTATGGGATAAAGAAGGCATCAAAAGAAAACATTAACTCAATTATCTTCAACATTTGACTAAAAGGACTTGGGTGGGGCGAAGAGGGGGTGAGGGAAGAATATAAAAACATTGCCTAGATGAAAGATGTTAAGTTCTGACCAAATCATGAAATTTCAGAACATGAAGGGCAAAGAAAAATCTCTGAATATCCTAAGGAGAGAAAAAAAATAGATGTCGCCAACCAAGTTCGGGAAATGAGAAAGTCATTGAACTTCTTAGTAGAATATTGAATGCTAGAAGATGATGGAGCTGTACTGTCAAATTCTTAGTGAAAATGATTTTTTAACCAGAAACCTCTGCCAGCTAAATTATCACTCGTCTGTGAGTTAATGAGATATCAGACTAGAAACGTCTAAGAAAGATTTATCTCTCTTCCTCCTACCCTTAAAAAAATTAAAACAAAAAATAAAACAAAAAACAAAATAGTATGCTAGTGAAGACAGATCCCAGAACAAATGAGTTGTATATAGCTGAAAACATTGCTTCTCAAGCTGCCTTTGGAGAAAGATCAGTTGTTATTTTTGTTTTTATTTTTTACCCCATCATGGATGAATACGTTTATAAATTACAATAAAAGTGAACTTCAAAAAGAAAATGATTAATGATCTGGGATACTACGACGATGTCAAATTACGATCAACGTTTCTGAAACTGACTTTCAATTTCTGTACTTATTCTGTTATGAACAGGAAGAAAATAGTCCTCTCACTGGTACCAGTATAAATATATTATTGAAATCGGAAAGTAAATACAAGGAAACAAATTAGAAAGAGTTGCCGCTGGGAATCAGATGGAGAGGGCAAGGGAGTGAAGAGGGATGAAGCAGAGATCACTATTTTTCATGTAATTATTTTGCCCAGTGAAATATGAACTATGAAGGTGTATTTTGTGAAAATTAAAATTTAAAAATTTATGGAGCAGAGGGAAATATACTGGGGTAAGTGAGAATAGGTCAAGTTGCCTGACTTATAAAGCAGCTCTAGAGATGAGTCAGAGCTAAATGTTAGAGGAAGATGTAAGTGACAGATTATGTTCGACTAGGGCTAAAAATCCAAGGAGATAGGAGGGGAAAATTCATTCATTCATCGTCTCAACAGAGATTTATGAACTGCCTACTTTGGGCTGGGTACTATTCTCCATACTATTGAAGATACAACAGGAAAAAAGTCTTGGTCGCTATGGAGATTTTTTCTAATGGTAGGGAGCCTGATCACAACAGAGAAGTAAGTAAACTGTGTGATCCATTAAGTGGGTAAGTGTTGCTGAGAAAACCAAGTAGTGAAGGAAGATGGGGTAGAGCAGGGTGACGGTTTTGGTTCACCATGATTCTGATGCAAGTGGTGCTGTACCTCTGAACCCATGACCAGGGAGTTTTACCTCTTCTTTAATGAATTCTAAGGAAAAATACCAGGGTAAGTACAGGGAACAATTTTTTGTGGGATGAGTGCACTTGGTATAATGCTTTGATGGAAACTGATATCATTAATTGAACGAGAAAGATGCTTAAAATGTGAGCCTCTTATAAACCAGGAAGAAAGTTTACTCTTCCCATACCAAAAAAAAAAAAAAAAAATCAATATTTTCTATTTAAAATCCAAGGGGAATATTATTACTGAGGGTAAAGGAGAAAGGAACTGAAAATGCCGTATGATGACGTGTGTGTCCCTGAGTCCAAAGTCACAAAGTAGACATCAGATCTAGAAGGAGCCACAGGACAGTACATGGTCCCCATTTCCCTTCCAGCAGTTTTAGGAAGGACAAGATGGTCCAGAAGGAGAGGGAGAGATTCTTTCTCAGCTCCCCATTTGTGCCAGCCACCATCAGGCACTCTACATAGATTTTGTCATTTAGTTTGGTGGCCCTTGAGAGTGGTATTATTTTCTCCAGTTCAGAGGTAAGTACACTCGCACTAAAATGGTGACTACATGGGACGGGGGTGGGGGAAGCAATCTCTGAAAACCAGAAATCAAACCAGGTTTCTATGGAAAGAGTAGGAACGAAGATAAAGTGGATGCATCCTAAAAACAAGGAAAGCATGGTGCCATCCGTTTTCCTTCCTGTGTGGTGGGTGGTGTAGTAACACCTTCTTCCACTCACCCCCCACCATCGCTGCTCAGGACTGTCACACGAAGGAGCAAGGACTGCCTTCCCTGCAGTTTCCTTCCCAGAGCTGCTGAGACGGTGCAGAAGCAGATAAGCCGGCAGGAAGGCACACACGTGGGAAGAAACATGTCTTCACACTCCTGGAATAGCTGAGCGAAGAAAAGCAAATAATGCTTTAACAAAAAGCAAGCTTGAGACAAATGTTTTTATCATTCCAAATATCTAGGGGGTACTGTTTCTTTCTCTTCTCTCTCTCGACCTACTTTTATTCCAAATGGCTGACCCCAGGGTTCCTGATTATAATTCCTGCTAGTTTATAACAAAGGCTTTCCACATCGGTTTGACTCGTGTTTTGCTTAGACCCTAGTCCTCAGCACCAATTGCTTTGAAATTATAGTTGTTGTTCTTGATAGGAACAAGCACCAAGGAGAGAGCAGGCTGGTACTATCTGGCGGAGGCCACACAATCATCAGGAAAGAATGTGCTACTGAAAATATGGAGACAGGAGAGCCAAAAGGCTCACAAAGGAGGCAATGACTCCGAAATCTTTGGAAAAGCACCCTTGTTTTCTTTATTGAAAATGATAATGTCAGGTATTAGGGGAATCTTTAGAAACGACATTCTGGGACAAAGTCCTTTATATGTTGTTCATCTTCTTGCTGGATTTCTCTTTGCTCGGATCTCTACAGCCTCGTCCCTGGGAAAGTGCTGGTGAGTGCGGGGGAAACAAAACTCATAGGAGTGTCTTATGCAAAACGGCACAAGGTCGGTCCTCTCTTCTCTTTCTGGACTTCTTTGTGATTGTGGATAATCTGTAATGATTTACTCTGATTGCTCCCCTTCTGTTATGGGCTGAAATGCGTCCACTCGAAATTCATATGCTGAAGCCCTAATGCCCAGTACTCAGAATGTGACTGCATTTGGAGGGGACATCTGTTAAGAGATAACTGAGTTAAAATGAGGTCGTTGGAGTTTCAAACAGAGAGGGAGGCAAACCATAAGAGACTGTTAAATACAGAGAACAAAATGAGGGCTAATGGAGGGTGGGGGAGGGGGAACATAGGAGATGGGCATTGAGGAGGGCGCTAGTTGGGATGAGCACCGGGTGTTGTATGTAAGCGATGAATCATGGCAACCTAGTCCCCAAACCAAGAAGACACTGTATATGCTGTGTGTTAGCTAACTTGAAAATAAATTCTATTTAGACTAACAAACTAACAAAATAAGCAAATAATAAAAATAAATAAGTAAAATGAGATCATTGGGGTGTGCCCTAATCCAATTTGACTGATGTCCCAATAGAAGAGATTGGGACACAGATATGCACTGACGGAAGACCATGTTAAGACACAGGGAGAAGGTGGCCATCTATAAGCCAAGAGGAGACCTCAGGAGACACCAACCTGCTGACAGCTCTGATTTCTAGCTCCCAGAACTATGAGAAAATAAAATTCCATTGTTGAAGCCACCCAGTCTGTGTTCCTTTGCTATGGCAACCTAAGCACACAAATGAACTCTTCCTTCTACAGCCTCCACCTGCCAACACCATTGCACAACCTGCTAGAGATAATATGACAGCCTTTATGATGGAAAAATTGAAAAGGAGTGGGTTCCAGCCTCATAACACCGTCCAGAGTTTCATGACCTTTCACCCTTCAACTCACCACCTTTCTTCATCTATGTTTTGACGATGGTTGGTGGGTATGGTTTGGGTAGGATTAAGTCTAAAGGAAAAGGAAAGGCTTTTCTACAAATTTATTTTTGAGAGGAAAAGTGCCATGGGGAGTGAAATCCTGGACTTTCTGTATGGGCCAACCAGCTAGTGCAGTCACTCAAGGCAACTCTTCTCCTACCGGCACTGAAATGATGAGCGACATAAATCTCAGCACAGTGGATGGGCTCACCCACTCAGTGGGTGAAAATCAGATAAGTGCCTCTCTCCCAGGTCCAGTTCACCAGTTCGCCACAAATCTTAGCTTGTACATCGACAGCAATAAACACAGGAAGTGAATGCGCCTGAGTTCAGCTGGACTTCTTTGCCATCTTTGGCAGGATTGAGATTTTTAGGATGAGTATTGATGCCTCACTTTTTTCTTAGCATAAGACCCCGCTAATGCTTTATCCAACTGATAGGTATAAACACACACAAACACACACACACTAGCTTGACTGGAAAGGAGAGTGGATCCTATTAGGAATCTTCTCATCAAATGTAAACAGCTTCATGACAAAAGCAATTTAATGGTTACACAGTCCTCAATTCTTGATCGTTTAATGGACCCAAGCTTTATACTCAAGTCATAAAGCACACATTGAAGAGCCCAACAGAGTACTTATCAAGAGATAGTATATTCAGAATAGAGATGTCAAGAGCAGCACAAGTAACTTAGAGTGAAGTCCTCTCCCTTTACGGATTTTAAAAAATAAAAGCTTAATAAAATCAGCATTACTATACAGTCTCACCCATTGACTAGAGACTAAGGAGAGAAAAATTATATCAGCCTTTGTTTTGCAGCAAATTAAGCGGTACTTTATGAACTTTCCATACGCAATCTGAATTTAGTACTCCAGTGCTATCCTGACCAGTCCTTTTATGTCTCTATATACTCATCAGCCATTAAAGAAACTAACACGACATCGAAAACCACCAAACCTGCATCTGGTAGGTGAACTTGACTTCTGGTCTACAAAGCCATTCTCATCCAGGTTCCCTCGTGACCAAAGAATTGGAAAGAAGCATAATGGATGATCAGGTGGATCTCGAAAAATTAAATTACACTCAAAAGCATCATTTTCAGTGTGTGTGTGTGTGTGTGTGTGTGTGTGTGTATGTTTGTGTCCCGGTATTCCATGACACCCTTTAGAAGTTCACCCTGAGTCTAGTCAATCTATGAAATAACATAGAACTGCCATACTCTTCTTATTCTGATGCCTGAAAGCTAATGTCAGAATGGTTCCTGCTAAACCAAATCATACTAATCATTTCAAGAGTGGAGTATAACTGCTCTCCTCACTTTCTATTGCTACAAATGCCAGAACATCACTTCTTAATAACAACTCCTATGTGGCATTCGTGTGGTGCTTTGTAACTGCAAAGCCCTATACACGTGACCACATTTGATCCTGAAAATGACTGTAGGAGTTTTTGAAGGCAAGCATTATCCCCTGTTGTCTGAGGATGAGTCTTCCGGAGACATGCTCTGAGCCAAAGATTAAAATGCGAGGGATTTATTAAGGAAGTGCTCCTAGGGGTGACTGGTAATGAGCACTTAAGACTGGACAGGGGAAAAAGTCAAGCAGGCATGTGGCATTAGGGGAAGACCCAGGCTCAGCCTGGTCCCACAGAGGAACTCGGGGTGTAAATACTGCTTCATGGTCGGTACTGAGTCAGAAGCTTTTGTGTTCTGGCATCCACTGGGCATTAGCTAATGGTACCCAGAGCACGCGCCTTCTTCCCATGTCCTACAAGAGTTCTAGGTGCTGTGTGTGACTTATCAGGAGTGCCAGCAGTGGTTAAAGAAACCTAGGGGGGCGCCTGGGTGGCTTAGTCGGTTAAGCGTCCGACTTTCGCTTAGGTCATGATCTCGCGGTTCGTGGGTTCGAGCCCCGCGTCGGGCTCTGTGCTGACTGCCAGCTCAGAGCCTGGAGCCTGTTTCAGTCTGTGTCTCCCTCTCTCTCTGACCCTCCCCTGCTCACGCTGTCTCTCTCTCTCTCTCTCCTAGAAATAAAAATAAAACATTAAAAAAAAACATAATTTAGAAAAAAAAAAAAGAAAGAAACCTAGGGGACCTAGCAGAAGCAGGGACAGAGTCTCCTCCAGCCACTGACAGTGGAGACACTTCAGCTCCCCAGGAATTCTTTGTGTGCTGGGAATTCCCAGCTACAGATCCGCTAAAATGCTTTGTCCTGCCACGCTGTTGCCCATTTGGTCAGCTCCTCATCCCGCACGTTCAGTACAAACCTTATCTTTTTCTTGAAAGCATTTTCCAGCACCATCCCACGGCGAGGTCCTCCTTATCTTCTTTTTTTCTTCGACACGCACAGTACTATGGCTTTGATTACGCATCATCTTAAATACGATCTCTTTTGGTCGGTGCTGTTGATTAACCGCTGAGCTCACGGAGGTAAGGTTAGCAACTTACTCATCAAGGTAACCTCAGTACCATTCACGGAGTCTGCTTGTCAACGTTGCTCAATGCACATTTGATGAGTAGACTAGGCCAATCAATGAACTTAGTCGATGTGAAATCCAATGATTTCTCCATAGCAGGCAAGTGAAAAAACCTTATACCACTTCTTTTTATTTTATTTTATTTTTTAATGTTTTATTTATTTCTAGGAGACAGAGAGAGAGACAGCTTGAGCAGGGGAGGGTCAGAGAGAGAGGGAGTCACAGGCTGAAACAGGCTCCAGGCTCTGAGCTGACAGTCAGCACAGAGCCCGACGCGGGGCTCGAACCCACGAACCACGAGATCATGACCTAAGCAAAAGTCGGATGCTACTTCGACTAAGCCACCCAGGCACCCCTACCACTTCTTTTTAAATGTGATTCAATACCCCCTTTTTCATATTTTCCCCATATCACTTTTTTTATTATAGTAAGATCACTTAACATGAGATCTACCCTGTTAATGAACTGTAACTGTGCAATACAATACTGTTACTTTTTGGCACAATAGTGTACAGCAGATTTCTAGAACTTAATCATCTTGAATCCTGAAAATTTATACCTGTTGAATAACAATCCTTCACTTCCCTCTGTCCACGGCTCCTAGCAACCACTCTTCTAATCTTGGCTTCTCTGTGTTTCAATATTTTATTTACCTCATATAAGGGGTATCATGAAGTATTTATTTTCTGTGACTGGGTTGCCTCACTTAGCATAGTTTCCCTAGCTTCATCTAGGATGTTGCATATGGCAGTTTTTCATTCTATTTTTTTTTAAGGCTGAATTCTCTTCTGTGTGTATCCACCTCTTTATCCATTCCTGGACATTTAGGTTGTTTCTACTTCTAGGCTATTGTGAATAAAGCCACAATGAACATTAGATGTATAGTTATCTCTTCAAGGTCCTGATTTCAATTCTTTTGGGCAAATACCCAGAAGTGGGATTTGGGTATGTGTATTTTTAATGTTTTGAGGCTCTCCATGCTGGTTACCATAGCGACTTAACCAGTTTACACAGTTTACGTTCTGACCAACACAGTGTACAAGGCTTCCGTTTTCTTCACAGTCCCACCAACACTTGTTATTCTTTTGATTTTTAGAAAACACCCATCGAAAAGGTATTACCCACTTGTCTTCCTCGGAGAAATGTCTATTTCTTGGGGCGCCTGGGTGGCTTAGTCGGTTAAGCGTCCGACTTTCGCTTAGGTCATGATCTCGTGGTTCATGGATTCGAGCCCCGCGTCGGGCTCCGTGCTGACTGCCAGCTCAGAGCCTGGAGCCTGTTTCCGAGTCTGTGTCTCCCTCTCTCTCTGACCCTTCCCTGCTCACGCTGTCTCTCTCTCTCTCCTAGAAATAAATAAAACATTAAAAAAAAATAAATGTCTATTTCTTTGACCTTTTCTTAATTGAGGTTTTGGTTGTTTTTTGTTTTATTTTGTTTTGTTTGCTATTCAATTGAAAGACTCCCTTATATATTTTGAATATTAACCCCTTATTATATGTATAGTTTACAAATATTTGCCCCACTCTATAAGTTGCCTTTTCATTCTTTTAATTGCTTTCTTTGCTGTGCGGAAGCTTTTTCATTTGATGCATTCTCTTTTTTTAATTTTTTGCTTTTGTTGCTCGTACTTTTTATATCACACTCAAGAAATGATTGCCACTAAGTACAGTGTGAAACTTGGAGCAGGTCTCTTATTTTCCCTTACTCCCCATTTCATCACATATAATGAGGAAAGCAACATATAGTTAACAGCACTGAGCTGAAGAGTAAATGATATGTTGCACCTAAGTAAGAGAGACTGTAGGTATCTGAAGAGGTGCACGTTTTACTCCCATTTTGTCCCAACAGAACCAGCCTGGAGTCATACCTCCATAAGTCTCAGATCGTACCAACTCTTCAAAGAAGACTAGAATGGCTCCACAGAAAAGTACTTAGTATCTACTTGAATGAAGAGTATAGTTAGTCTACCCATCTTTCTTCTTTCTGCTGGAAAACTAGCAGTCATTTGTTACTGAGAAAATTCGAAAACTTTTCAGTCAGGTGCACACATAATCTAGCAAAAAAGAAATACGAAGAGCTATAAGACAGGAAGAAAGCCACGTGATTGAGTGCTTAGATGTAACATTGCCCAATAAACAGGGCTCAAATGATGCTCCTGGGTCACCAAAAAGAATATCCGATTATAACCTGTACACAATGCTTAACAAGGGCAACGAGCTGTGTGGAAACCATTTTTAACGTGTCGATGTTTTTTTGATGAATTTTTCTTATTTAAAGTCAACACCAATTAACTAAACATCCCATGATCTGGAACTTCACCTATATGAATTAAGGCATCTCTCAATAAAGATGAATCGAAGCTGCATTTTATACGCTATTTGTCTATCATTGAAACCAACAAGAGCCAGCAGTATCAGGGGGCTTGTGCACTACTTCTACGGTCAATAGTTCTACATGATACATCTATATGGTATAGCATAATGACATTGAATGACAATAGTCAAAAGCATTACAGTTTTGGGGCACCTGGGTGGTTCAGTTGGTTAAGCATCTGACTTCCGCCCAGGTTACGATCTCAAAGTTCATGGGTTCAAAACCCGCCTCGGGCTCTGTGCTGACAGCTCAGAGCCTGGAGCTTGCTTCAGATTCTGTGTCTCCCTCTCTCTCTCTGCTCCTCCCCCACTCATGTTCTGTCTCTCTCTGTCTCTCAAAAATAATAAAAATACATAAACGTTAAAAGCATTACACTTTTAAATCCAATTAAACCAAAGACAAAGATAAAAAAAAAGATGACTGTTAATCCTGAGAATAAAGAAATTACAAATGTGAATAAAAGAATCTGAACCATGACCCTCCTTCTCTCACACACAAAAGTAAAGATGAAATGCAAAACAAAACCCACACGATTTGAGTTGGTTGGCTAACCATCAAAGTTTGACCCAGAACATTATGGAGGATTGTTTTCCCCAGATATTAAGAAGATTTCAAGAGTATTTCCAAACCATTTTCCAGGATAAAAGGAAGAAATCATCCTAAAAAATTGAAGTCCAGGCCAGATGGCCTCACTGATGAATTCCACAAAACATTTAAAGATGAATTAATGCCAATCCTTCTCAAACTCTTCCAAAAATGTAAAGAAGAGGGGATAAACCCTAACTCATTCTACGAAGCAATATTACCCTGAACTAAACTCACAGAAAGACAAATACTGTATGATTTCACGTACATGTGGAATCTAAAAATGAAAACAAATGAACAAACAAAACTCGTAGAGAGAATAGACTGGTGATTATCAAAGGGGAAAAAGGTTGGGGGTGGGTGAAATGAGAAAAGTGGGTCAATTTTATGGTGATGGATGCTAACTAGATGTATTATAGTGATCACTTCCTCTTGCATACAAATATCAAATTATTATATTGTACCCCTGAAACTAATATAATGTTATGTATCAATTTAGTTCGATAAAAAAGGAAAAAGAATACTGTGCATAAGCCAATCTCCTTTAGGAGTATTGATGTAAAAACCTCACCGGTTTACTAAACCAAATCCAACATCATATTAAAAGGATGCCATGCCATAACCAAGTGGGAATGCACAGAATATCAATCAGTGAAATATACCACATTATGAGAATAAAACAAACCAACCGTAGGGTATATCGATTGATACAGAAGGAGCATTTGACAAAAATCTAACATCCTTTCAGGATAAAGCCACTCAGAAAACTGAAAATTTCCCAACATGATAAAAGGCAATAATGGAAAATCTACGACTAACCTCATACTCAGTGGTGAAAGTTTTTGAAGCGTTTCCGTATTGAGACATAAATCAGTAACTCTTTCATTTCTATCACTGAATAATAGTCAACTTTATGTGGAAGAAACTCTACACGAAAGATCACATGTAGCATGACTCCATTTGTAGACATATCGCAAATAAGCAGATCATACAGACAGAAAGCAAAGTAGTGTTTTTTTAGGGATTGGGGAGAACGGGGAACAGGGACATCGGGTTCCCTTTTGGATCTAGATAGAATGCTGTTTGCACAAGAGTGAATATGCCAAATACCACTGAACTGCTCACCTTAAAATGGTTGATTTTATGTTAAGTGACTTGCTCACCTCAATCAAAAAGAAAAAGGAAGAAGTATGCTTCTATTTCTCGTTGTTGCAAAATAACTTAAGTTCATGGGGATGAAGGGAACGCAAAAGTAAGGTTTCTCTCTAACTTAAGTAATTTTAATTCAGGAATTCCAAGCCTAAGTTCTCAATTCTGGAAAGGACTTCAACCTGTTTGGCAGCCCACCCATTTACTCTGGCTCTGCTCTCTGATGCCAGCAGGCCGACCCCCTGCGGCAGAACATTCCCTTCCTGCACACTCCTACTAAAAAATTCCTTCATGGAATCAGCTGAAATAGGTCCTCCCTGTGTGGCACATGTAAGAAATAATGAATTTCATCTCACAATAGAAGTGGGGTCAGCTCTGCGACCTCCTGGGTTGGCATCGATGATACATTTTACAAGTATATGAACTGGCTATTCAAAAGCAAGTTCACATTCAGAAAGAATCATTCTGGTTTCCTTTCTTTTTTTCCTTCGTTAAAACAGATTGCAAATATTCGGGTCAACACACCCAGTGATGCCTTATTTGATAATTAATTTCTTTTGAAGCTTAAATTCTCAACAGTGGCTCTGAGGCTTCTGACCCGGAAGTCCACTCCAGGCATCACTTCAGATCAAAGACAAGACTGGGAAAATAGAGGAATGAGCCCCCAGCATGGAACAGTAATGTGAGCTCTGATGTTAAGTGAACCAGCACATCAGAGAAAACAATAACCATTAAATGAACTGTAATGCCAATGCTGACACACACATTCACACTCATGGAAACACACACACACACACACTGTTAAATGCGTTACATATACTATTTCATTCAATCCTCTCCACAACTCCATAAGGTAGGTACTATATAGTACTCCCATTTTATAGATGGAAAAATTAAAGTGGAGATAGATTTCGGAATTTACCAAAGGTCAGGCACCTAGTAAGTAGTGAACAGTGATACAAGCTTAGAAGTGAAGGTCTTTACTGCTGAGATATCTTGGGTGACAGTAGAAAAGACATGAATGAGGAGTCAGGGACTGACCCTAAATTCGAGTCTCGGTGTTGTTATCCATTCTCTGTTTGCTTTGGGCAAAATCACTTGATTTGTCGCTTTGTGACCCTCTCCTTCCTCCTATCTCCCTCCTCCCTCTCTCCCTTTCTCTCTCTTTTTCTCTAAAACAATAAAATTGCACTAGACTATATCTTTGGCTCAATTTTCCCCCTACACAATTTGTAAATCTATACTATGGATAGCTAAGTGCACATAGTACGTATGGGGCAGGTGCCTCTGAGAATATTCTTGGAAGCTTCCTTTTTCATGATGAAAAATCATTTATGTAAACGGAACTCAAAAGGGCTTACTGTTCTCGAGGAAAGAAGAATGTACAACTGCAAGAACTTGCATCACCTTTGACTTTCCTTGACTTGCAATTCCATCATTTTCCAATATAAGGCTGAAACAGATAAGTCAATTGACCAGAAATGATACAATCCTATCGTTTCAGAAAGTGAATGTTTTAAATTAACTGTAAATAAGTTCTGCTACTGACATTGTTGATTTTCGGTTCCCATTGTGTAGTTCCTCTTTCTCAGTGGCTGTCACTGAATATTTTCGTCCTGCTTTTTTTTGCACGAAAAACAATTGTGCATCATGCAAAATGAGCACCCCCTGAGTCAGAGCCATTGAGAAGTGGTTGGGCTTTCCATTTCTCTTTCATATCTAATAACTACCATTATAATATAATACCTATAGAGAGGAGCCTTAAAATAAACAGTCTTCCAGATTTCCCCTTGAACTGTAATTATATTCCAAAAATGAAAAATCACATTTTCATTTTTGAAATATAATTGCCTTTGCTAAGATGTGAATGAATGATCAAAATACAGCTGTTTCTAAAAGCTTGTAAATGTCTTCTCATAATTTTCGGTAGCTGCACTTTCTTTCCATCTAACACAATTTTCAGACATTTTAGGGTCCACAATCACCTCTCATTGACACAGACATAAATTCCGTCTGATTTATTTGCTCGTGGAAGAGACAAGCCCCTTTCGTAAGGTTTGCTTGCAACAAAGTATCGCTGCTAACAGCGCACCAAAAACCTACATGCACAATTAAACACATAAAAATACATTTTCAATCACATTTCAAAGCAAAGGCACTAAGAGAATTATTTAGAAGTGTGGAGTGAGGATGGGCAGTGGGGGCAAAACTGTGTATATCTAGCAAATGCAGAGGATCAAAAGAGGTAATTCCAAACTTTTTTAAGCACCAGCTTCCCACTGTCGCTGAAGAACTTCCGAACTGTTTAATTATGTACAGTGCCGTGCAAAGGATCAAGCCGGGAATTACATACAGCTGCTCGAGCGTGATAGGTGTGCAGAGCTGGGTAGAGGTCTGATCACAGAGGCACCAGGAAGATATTCTTGTCTCTTCAAAATAATATTCTTACGAAAACACTGAAGCAACTATTAATTAACTATTAAAATATTTTCTCAATGATAACATGCCACAGCAAATGTATGGTAATGGAATTGTTAAGATACTGTATTAGGTAAAACTTTTATAGTTCATGTAACATATAGTGATTGATCAGTGCGCCCAGGCGAGGGGGGGCTCAGGTGGTTAAGCACCCCACTCTCGATTTCAGCTCAGGTCATGATCTCATGGTTCGTGAGTTCGAGCCCCGCAGAGGGCTTTGTGCTGCCAGCATGAAACTTGCTTGGGATTCTCTGTCTCCCCCTCTCTCTGCCCCTTCCTCACATACGTGTGCGCACGCACTCGCTCTCTCTCTCAAAAATAAATACATAAACTAAAAAGAAAATAAAGTGGTTGATCAAAACTCCAAGGTAGTATTTTTAATATTTAATTCAAAGCCAAGCTGGCGACCAAACTGAAGATCCGTTTCCAGCTCCCACCCCAAGCAGAAAGTGATCGATTGATTATTTCTGGCAAACGGGCTCTTCACACGTTTGCATTAAAATATGAGTGCAGGGGCACCTGGGTGGCTTAGTCGGTTAAGCGTCCGACTTTCGCTTAGGTCGTGATCTCGCGGTTCGTGGGTTCGGGCCCCGCATCGGGCTCTGTGCTGACTGCCAGCTCAGAGCCTGGAGCCTGTTTCAGAGTCTGTGACTCCCTCTCTCTCTGACCCTCCCCTGCTCACGCTGTCTCTCTCTCTCTCTCTCTCTCTCTCCTAGAAATAAAAAAAAAAACATTAAAAAATTTAAAAAAATAAATAAAATATGAGTGCAGTTGATATGCATGCACCTGGAGCAGTGTGTTATCTGTGACCTGTGGTAGTTGTGTCCTGGCATGCCTGTGACGGGGACGGGGGATAGCAGGGGCATGGAAACCTCATCGCGGCCCCTCTGGGCAGAGGCCCTGCCTCTTTATGCTTGTGTCCTGTATCTATCTGAACCCTCCCTGGGGGAGTCAGTGATCACTGACTCATCCGGTGGCTTCCTCAGTTTGTGAAATGATCAAAATGGTAAGGAGGTTATCGTTTATACTGAGTGCAGATTTACGTTTTGGTAGTTTTTGCTGACTCATTGAAGTCTCCATTCTAAAGCAATACAAGTTTAATACATCTTGTATAAGAAAGTTGCTCCCTTATATGACTACTTTTTTAGATGTTTATTTATTTATTTTGAGAGAGAGAGAGAGATCGAGCAAGCGTGCACGCATGAGCCAGGGAGAGGCAGACAGAGCGAATCCCAAGTAGGCTCTGTGATGTCAGTGCAGAGCCCCACTCGGGGCTTGATCTCACAAACTGAGAGATCATGACTTGAGCCAGATCAAGAGTCCGATGCTTAAGGGACGGAGCCACCCAGGTGCCCCAGCTCTTCCCTTATGTTAAAAGAAACTCACTTTAAGCTGTGCATCGAGACTTTCTCCTACCCTTCCTCATGGAGCATCGTTTGCAGATCACTGTGTAGCTTGATGGTCTCTTCAGATTGCACTCCTGTTGCCTATGATCCTACCAACAGCATGATACCAGAACCTTCCCTACATGGCAGGGTACAAAGTGCTGACAGATCGCCCATGACCTGGCTCTGGCTTCTCCAGAGTGCACTGGGTTGTGACATGTTTTGTCAGTGATGAGAATAGAAATGAGCAAGCACTGAATAAGGACCAAACTCCAGATCTTGCCAACATCGTCTCCTTTGACTCCGAAAACAATGTTAGGAAGTCGTGTGTTCATTTTCTACTGCTGCCGTAACACAGCATCGCAATTTTATCAGCTTAAGACAACTCCATAGGTCAGTTCTGGGATGGTTCTTGGGTTAAAATCAAGGGCTCTGCAAGGCTGTGCTCCTTCCTGGAAGCTCTTGGGGAGAACCCATTTCCTTGCTCATGCAAGTTGTCGGCAGAATTCAGATCCTTGCTTCGACAGGGCCAAGGTCCTGTATCCTTGCTGGTATCAGCTGAGGGTCATCCCTGACTTCTCGGGGCAGCTTGCCACCCTTGGGTGGCAGCTGCCTTCCTTCACTTCCATGCAGGCAGCAGGGGATCTGTTTCCTCTCATGATGCACATGGCTCCTGCCTAGTCTCCCACGCTCCTCTTCCATCTTCCTCTTCCAATTTTAAGGGTCCATGGGATTACATTGAAACGATCCAGATAATCTAGGATAATCTTCCTCTGTTAAGGTCAGCTGACTGGTATCCTCAACTCCACCTGCAACCTGGATTCCCTTTGCCAGGTGATATAACACTCACAGGCCCAACGATAGGAAGTGAAGATCATGGCAGAGAAACTCCTGCTCATGACAAGTAGGTGTTAGTGTATCACAGACAGAGAGCATTGGGACAGAAAGAAGAGTGGCTGGAAGCAAATCTAGAAATATCGTTCTTAGATCTGGATTTCAATGCACCATGTAATGAAGCTGTAGTTTAAGAACCAAAACTAATGAACTCCTAGAGACTTGACATTGTAAATGATCTTAATGCAGCGATGTAAGTTTTGGTCTCCGTTTATTAGTGTGTTTGATTATGGCAGAATGGAGAGTGACCCAGCTCGGCTCACCTGGTAGTATCTGATAAGATTGCAACATTAACCACAGAAAATGGGTTCCTGAGCTACCGCTGAGGCAAAAGACACAGCCAGAACCCTCTCCCTTTGCCTGAGCTGACACTGCTGTACCTGTTGGGACTTACAGATGGGCCGTCACCTCGCTGACCAGAGAAAGCAGAACTCAGAAACAAGGAGACGCACTGCATACCAACGCAAAATCCCATTTCCCTTCTCTTCCAAGAGCGTGGCCCAACACCGCCATGCTGGTGGGTTTGTTCCTGGGAACATGCACAAGTCACAGACCTTAAGAAATGTGCTCTGTCTCGGAACTCTCGTGCACTCCTGGTGGCGGAAACGTGAAGTATGTGACTGCCATGGAGAACAGCATGGCGGTCTCTTGAAAAATTAAAAACAGGGGCGCCTGGCTGGCTCAGTAGGTTAAGCGTCCGACTTTGGCTTGGGTCGTGATCTCACGGTTCATGCTTTAGAGCCCCATGTTGGGCTCTGTGCTGACAGCTCAGAGCCAGGACCCTGTTTTCTCTCTCTCTCTCTCTCTCTCTCTCTCTCTCTCTGCTCCTTCCCCAATCACACTCTGTCTCTCTCTCAAAAAAAGTAAATACTAAAATTTTTTTTAAATTAAAAATAGAATTTCTATATGATCCAGCAATCCCACTTGTAGGTATTTATCCCAAAGAAGTAAAAGCAGGGTCTCAAAGGGAAATTTGCACATGCATGTTCATTGCACAACTGTTCACCATAGTCAAGAGGTGGGAGTAAGCTGATGTCAATCAAAGGACCAATGGGTGAAGGAAATATGAGGAATACACGCAGTGGAATATGCTACAGCTATAAAAAGTATAGAAATTCTGGCACGTGGTACAAAGTGGATGAAACTTGAGGACATTAAACTGAAATAAGCCAGTCACAAAAGACACATAACGCACTATATACTTATAGAAGGTGTCTAAGAGAGTCAAACCCCTCAAAACAGAAAATAGAATAGTGGTGGCTAAAGGCAAGAGGAAGAAGATAAGATGGGGACATTTTGTCCAATGGGTAAAGAATTTCAATTTTACAAAATGAAAAAGCTTTAGAGATCATAACAGTGTGAGTATAATGAACACTACTGAGCTGTACACTTAGAAATAGTTAAGATGGGTGAATTTTATGTTATAAAATTATGTTTTTAGCACAATAAAAAGCTATGAAATGCTAGGTCTCTTAATTATGCAAATTTAGTTTGCCGCCTCAGATTTCAGTGAAAATGCCTCAAAAGAATGACAGCTGGTGCATTCAGCAAATCTAAGATTCTCCACTATAAATATAAAGTTCTAGAATATAAACTCCTCATGAATATTTCCCTGAACACCATATGCATTACTGGGAAAGTACCAGGTGTCCCACAAGAGTCTGTTCAATAAAGGAGGGGAAAAGCAAACCAGTAAGTGACCGATTTAAGAAAAAAATAAAAACTATCTAAAGAAAGTAAAAGAAGGGGAGGCTGGGTGGCTCAGTCGGCTAAGTGTCCAACTTCAGCTCAGGTCATGATCTCATGGTTCGTGAGTTTGAGCCCTGTGTCGGGCTCTGTGCTAACAGCTCAGAGCCTGGAGCCTGCTTCGGATTCTGTGTCTCCCTCTCTCTCTGCCCCTGCACTGCTTGTATTCACTTTCTCTCAAAAATAAATAAATAAACATTAAAAAAAAAAAAGTAAAAGAAGGCAAGTCTGTAACATATGTGGATTGGGACAGATTTCCCAAAGAGGGGATATAGGTTACCCTGAGTTAGCTTCAATAGTGATAAGAACTAATCTATAAGAATACTCGGCAATTTTCTTCTTTCTCAAAGTAATGTTTTCACCCGAGACTGAATATAGATGATCTAATGTAATCTAGATGTTCTGTTCATAGTGACCACTGATGTCTTGACCAGTTGCCTTTGTTTTTTCTAAACATGACTTAATATTTAGGTAGAAGCTTGATAAAGCACCAGAAACCAAGAACTTGAATGAGCCCTTGCTGGCTAAATCTTTTATTGTTTTTTTGTTTGCTTTTGTTTATTTTTGAAATATATCCTTACCTTTATTGTTCTCTCCAGGAGTATGAGATTGGCATTAATTATTTGACTCATTACAAGCAGTAATGCACCACAAAAGACCCCACAATGGCCAAGGCAATCCTGAGAAAGAAAGGCAAAGCCGGAGGCATCACGATTTCAGACGTCAAGCTGTGTTACAAAGCTATCGTCACCAAGACAGTATGGTGCTGGCATGAAAACAGACTCATTGATGAATGGAACTGAATGAAAATCCTGTAAATAGACCCACAACTATATGATCAACTAATCTTTGATAAAGTAAGAAAGAACATCCAATGGAAAAAAGACAATCTCTTCAGCAAATAATGCTGGGAAAACTGGACAGCAACATGCAAAAGAATGAAACTGGACCACTTTCTTACCCCAAACCCCCCAAATAAATTCAAAATGGATGAAAGCCCTAAATGCAAGACAGGAAACCATCAAAATCCAGAGGAGAACATAGGCAGCAACCTTTTTGACCTTGGCTGGAGCAACTTCTTACAAGACACGTCTCCAGAGACAAGGGAAACAAAAGCAAACATGAACTATCGGGACCTCATGAAGATAAAAAGCATCTGCACAGTGAAACAAACAATCAGCAAGACGAAAAGGCAACTAACAGAATGGAAGAAGTTACTTGCAAATGACAAATCAGATAAAGGGCGAGTATCCAAAATCTATAAAGAACTTACCAACCTCAACTCCCAAAAAAACAAATTATCCAGTGTAGAAATGGGTAGAAGACACAAATAGACACTTCTCCAAAGGGGACATCCAGATGGCCAACAGACACATGAAAAGATGCTCAACATCACTCATCATCAGGGAAATGCAAATCAAAACCACGATGAAAAACCTCACACCTGTCAGAAGGGCTACAGTTAACAGCACAAGAAACAACAGGTGTTGGCAAGGATTTAGAGAAAAGAGAACCCGCTTGCACTGTTGGTGGGAATGCAGATTGATGCAGCCACTACGCAAAGCAGTATGAAGGTTCCTCAAAAAGTGAAAAATAGAACTACCCTGTGATCCAGCAATTACATTAGTAGATATTTACTCAAAGGATACAAAAATACAGATTTGAAGGGGTGCCTGCACCTAACTAGTGTTAACTAATGTTTATAGCAGCATTATCAACAGTAGCCAAACTATGGAAAGAGCCTAAGTGTTCATCAACTGATAAATGAATAAAGATGTGGCAAATATATACAATGGAATATGACTCAGCCATCAAAAAGAATGAAATCTTGCCATTTGTAACAACATGGACGGAGCTAGAGTGTATTTTACAAAGTGAAATAAGCCAGTGAGAGAAGACAAATCTCATATGATGTCACTCCTATGTAGAATTTAAGAAACAAAACAGAGGAACATAGGGGAAGTGGAAAAAAAGAGAGAGAGAAACAGACTCGAAGACACTATTAACGATAAAAAAACAAAGGGTTAATGGAGGGAGGTGGGTGGGAAAGGGCTGGATGGGAATGGGTATTAAGGAGGGCACTGGTTATGGGTACTGGTGTTGTATATGTGAGGAATTACTGAATGGTACTCCTGAAACCGGTATTGCACTGTATGTTAACTAAGTCGAATTTAAGTAAAAATTTCAAAAGAAAAAAAAAATGTATTATGCATTCGGAGCACTGACCTGTGTACTTTACACCGAGATGATTAAACAGACATAGCACATGTAGGTGTCTGGGTCTCCAAATGCGCTTCACTTCACAGCACAATGTGAGTGCTCCTTACCCAGTCCCCTTGGTGGCCCTAGAAGGTCAATGGCTGTGTGTCCTGCGTTTAGTGACAAGTTCACCCTGAGGAATAACAGAATGGGAACAATCCTACTTCTCACCTCACGAGAAATAAAACAGGTACTTCTCCCTTTAGAAATAACTGAGAATTCCGTGCTCACCGGAGAACCTACGTGTGAGACAGACAGGAAGCGGGGATCCCGGAGCAGACTCCTCGGATAACCCAGGGCAAGTCCTTGTATCTGCATCTCAAGACGCCTGGCGGAAATCACTCCTTATCCCCGCAGCAGATCTCTAAACCACCAGAGCTACTGNTCTGCTAGCAGAGTCAGCTTTCAAATACCACGCCTCTGAATGAGGCTGAGTCCCCAGGAGGGAAGGTAGCCCTGGCACACCTGTATCCTCCACGTTGGGACACAGCACTTCACAAGGGGAGGTGGGCTGGGGGGAGGGAGGGAGGGAAGGTAGGCGGGGCTAAGATGCGAGCCTGTCATCCCAACTCCCCTCCCACCCCCTGCAGGGAAAGAATGAGGGGGAAGTGAAGGCAAGCAGGGGTTAGGAAAATCCCTCCTCCGGAGACCAGAGAGAGGGGTGTGAAAAAAAGTTTCCTTCCAATACTGTGCTTGCCAAATACAAGGAATTTCCTGGAAAATGAATGATTTATTAATGAGGTCAAAAGGACATGTGGCCGGAGCCTGTAACTAAAAGAGGGGGGAGAGAGAGAGAGAAGAGAGGGAAGTAAAGAGGAAGAAA
This sequence comes from Crocuta crocuta, assembly GCF_008692635.1. Lineage (NCBI taxonomy): Eukaryota > Metazoa > Chordata > Mammalia > Carnivora > Hyaenidae > Crocuta > Crocuta crocuta. The sequence goes on from NW_027527932.1 coordinate 8,782,236, forward strand.
AAGAGACAGAAAGAGTGGAGAAGGAAGAGAAGGAGGAAGGGAGAGTTGTTATGAGCCATGTGCACACATATACATTCTGTTGTATATACTGTATGTAATGTATATACTTTTTTTAATGTTTACTTATTTTGGTGTGTGAGAGAGAGCGAGCATGGGTGCACGTGCGTGCAGGAGAGCGGGGGAGGGGCAGAAAGAGAGGGAGATACAGAATTCAAAGCAGGCTCCAGATTCTGAGTTGTCAGCACAGAGCCAGACAAGGGACTTGAACCCACAAACCACGAGGTCATGACCTGAGCCGAAGTCAGACGCCCCTGAAATTGTGTTCTTTATTCATGTAACTGTTGACTTGTTTGCTGAGTCCCCACCACTAGAGGAAAGCTTTGTGAGTGCAGGAACTCTCTCTTGCTCTCTGCTCAGTCACCAGCGCCTAGAACAGTGCCTGGTGGATAACAGGTGCTCGGCAAATATCTGCTGAAAAAACAGATAGGAAGGCAACCGTCACACATCAAGGCAGCTCCTAGTTTTAATGCAAAACAAAACAAAAACCATGTCGTCAATAAATCTTGAAGGCAACAGTGCTTATTTCCACTGGCCACTTGGTTTTGTCTGTAACTTTTATTATCCAAACTTAGCTGGTCTCACTCTTGAACCTTTACGCCATCCATCGCCTGGGAAATACAAAACACAGACCTTTTATTTTCTTTCTGATTCTCTAACATCTCATGGGGGGCGTGTGGTGGTGGGGAAACAACATCCATGCATCTTCACTACTGTCACGTCTCTCAAAGTCAAGGTTAGGATCATAATTATCCTTTCTGAAGCATTGCCGGCCTGCCCTTTGAAGCAGGCATAGCCAGCGTCTTAATGCAGCAGACATTCACTTCATTAGGTCCTAATAAATAGAGACCCTCAACACGGTGTCAGATACCCAATACCTAAATTTATCTTCTGGGTCACTTTTAGAACTAAATGTTTCTAATATTTTTTCTTATACCCCAATTAAGTGTAGGACAATAAGCAAAGAAAATATAAAAGCAAGAAAATTCCAGAAGCATCGTTGATCTTTTTGAAAATGCTGCAATAGCAAATAATTTATTACAAAGCAATGCTGACATTTTGAGAAATAGATAAAATCCAAAAACTTAGTTTGCTGTATTATCTCTAAGATCTCTTGAGTTATTCATATTTTAAATGTCAGACACATTAGCCGGATTCTGCCAAAGCAGAAACAAAATGCTCTTTTAACCTTGTGAGCACTGTGGATACACATTTATTATAATTCTGAGCAAATATCAACATCGCTTATTATTCTTTCAGTTTAACTCAAATTTATGAGCAAGTCAATAGTCTATTATACTCACAGCATCTTGGCACGTACAAAAATTATGCATACTGTGTGGATGCAAATAAATGTCCAAGCAAGAATGATAAGTGCAGAAGGAGGGAAAGAGCTTTTTCAGTCGTGCATTAGGAAAAAAGAACCCACAATTACTGGCTTTCTAAATAAACAATTCTTCATCTTTAGGAGTTGGCTAAAAACCTAGAAGAAAAATAGGAGACTGGAAATACTCCCCAACCTTAGTATATTGCTTTTAGCAGTCCCTTGCACACAGGGCCATTTGTTTGTTTGTTTTTAAGATTTATTGATTTATTTTTGATAGAGAGGGAATGCACGCACAAGTTGAGAAAAGGCAGAGAGAGAAAGAGAATACCAACCAAGTTCTGCACTGACAGTGTAGAGCTTGATATGGGGCTCAAACCCATAAACCGTGAGATCTTGACCTAAGCCAAAGTCAGACCCTTAACCGACTGAGCCACCCAGGCGCCCCCATTTTCGTTTCTTCTACTGGTATCCTTGCCATCATTCTCAGAAATTCAACAGGAACCTACATGATTCTTCTACCAAACTGACCCGTAGTCACAGAACCCCCTTAATGCCCACCACGTTCACTCCAGCCTGACGACCCATCACCACTGAGGCATCTTTGACTTCAGTATCATTTAAATGATTGTGACCACACCTGTGTCTCACCTCCACTCCTACTTTATGAATTTGATCTTATATTTCTTGAAAGCTCTTGATCACTGCTTTCAGTCAAGCCATCGGCCCTCTTCTGGTACCTGTGTGTCCCTTCCCAGCCTGGACCCTAACGTTGCTTTCGCTGGGGCCCCAGATAGTATTTCCCTTGTTTCACTATGTGTCTATCACACACAGACACCCTTTGCTTCTGCACCAGCTGAACTAGAGTAGCTGAGTATACGAAATGGTAAATGTGCATTGACTGTGCATATAAATTCATGTTCTCCAACTTCCGCCGTAGGAACTGTCTACCATGCCCGTGGAACTCGGCCGTAATTGACCTGTCACCCCTCTTTCTTGTTTTCTCCATGTGTTCATTGCCTTCAAACTGTTGACTGTGACTTGTGTGCCCCTTAAATGCTCACTGCACCTGAGGGATGGCCTCTGCTTTTGTTGGGGGTCAGCTCCACAGCCCCACGCCCCACGCCTCCTCACCTTGGGTGGGCAGCTATTGTCAAGGTACGCATGCCTCTTGGGGTAGAGGGTTGGGTGAGACAGGGGATGGAGATTAAGGAGTGCTCTTGTCCAGATGAGCACAAGGTAATGTACGGACTTGCCCAATCACTATATTGTACACTTGAATCTAACGTAACACTATATGTTAACTAACTGGAATTAAAGAAAAACTTAAATTAAAAAAAGGCACTAATACTTTTCTCTTCCACTTCGGTCAGATGAGACCATCATTCCTTGAAGGGAAGCCTCATATTTAACAATTTAGTGCGGGCCTCACCACCTCACTCCCCAGACTATTATAACAGCATCCTAACAGTCTTCAGCCCTTCTGATTTTTCCATTCTCTGGTCTGTGACATGCATTGCCAAAAGGTTACACTTCCTAAAGAACATGTCCAGCAGGTCACCTCCTTGCTCACAATGTTCTGGTGGGTTACATATTTTCAAACAGGTCTTGCATCTAAGAGACTTCGGGATTTGTCGTTGTAAGTCCTACAAGGTCCTATACTGTGACCTCCAGGACCTGGACACTAATCAGAAGCTAATGCCGTGCCAGGGTCAGTGAATTCCTGTGAGCTTCTATTGTGAGGTTATTAAATTAACTGGCAGTTTCTGTGCTATTTACTACATTTTCAGTTCAGATGGTAAAACGTTTACTGAAGATCACTCCATTACCATTATTTTTAGGTGTAAATAACCACCACTGTTTAATCTTTACTATGTGCTGAATGTTTTACTGTATACTTTATGTGCATTATAATTTAACCCCCTAAACCATCCTGATAGATGGTTGGTATATTTCTTTTAAAGAGAAGGAAATGTTCAGAATAGCTAAAACATTTGCACAAGGTAATACACATGTGTGGAGCTAGAGATCACATTTAGAGATGTTTGGCCCCAAACTTTGCTGAATACTATTTTTCAACAGAAAAATCTTGGGAACCTCATTTTATCTATAAAGAAAACAAATGTCACCCCCCCATCCACCCCCCCACACACATACACACATATTTTGAAAAGTCCTTGATGTTGAAACTAATAAATTCTAGAAAGTAAAATGTAATCAAGGGAAGAATATTCCATTTTGAATGTTCTCCATCTTGGGTTGCCCTCAAGGCAAAATGGTCTCTCTTGACATTTGTCTGATCTCTTCCTAGAGAAGTGAGTTAAGGGAAAAGGGAAGACACAGATGGCTTCAGGGGCGCTATCTCGGTAGTTTGCAATGTGGCAACACAAGACACCCAATAACGAGTGCCTGACAGAGTTCCCGCCATGCGGAAAGTGCCCTATCAGCTACAACCTCCTTGGCCGTGTGCAGCTTTGGCTACATACCGGCTAAGCTGACTGCAGCGGAGGGTTCATTCTCTTCTTTGTTTGCTGAAAATCTGCCAGGATAAGTCATGCGGAGGCATCTCCTCCACATCCTGTAGAAAATGTTGTCAACACTCTTTATTCTGGAAAATCCCAAGGCTAATAAATACCAGATTGTTATTATAGAAATATGGAGCTACCAGCTCCTTTTCAGTTTATCCGCCTGAGCACTTTACTTTCAGAGAAGATAAAGTCAAGAAGTGATGACTGAATTCAGAAAGAGAAATATTCATTGGGATGACCACGTGGATGGACAGGGGGATGAGTTGGACAAGCCTGTGCAAATATTTTCTTCCTACCCTAAATTTCAAATTCAAATTAGAAATACATTTGGGTCAGGGCACCTGAGTGGCTCAGTCGGTTAAGTGTCCAACTTTGGCTCAGGTCATGATCTCATGGTTCTTGAGTTTGAGCCCCGCATTGGGCTCTGTGCTGACAGCTAGCTCAGAGCCTGGGGCCTGCTTTGGATTCTGTGTCTTCCTCTCTCTCTACCTCTCCCCGACTCATTCTCTGTCACTCTCTGTCTCTCAAAAACAAATAAACATTTTAAAAAAAGAAATATGTTTGGGTCTAGCCACCGACTTTTAAGATACAACACAGAAATTTAGTACCCATAAATATCCAGTTTTACTAAATTTTCTACAACCACCTCTATTTAGGTGACAGTGATTTAAGAATTAGAAACAGTAGCCAAAATTCTTATTCCTGCACCTTTACTCTTACATAATATTTTCTCTAAACATCATATGTTGAGAAAAAACACCCTCTAATTGGAAATGCAATGCTAACATTTCACAATCCTTAAGAAGGCAAATATTAAAAGACCATAAAATCTTTCTCTCTTGACAAGAGCTGAGTTTGATCTCCTTTAGATGTGTTGATTTTTTATTTTTTTTATTTTTATTTTGTTAAATTTATTTTGAGAGAGAGCAAGAGTGCAAGCAGGTAGTGGGGCAGAGAGAGAGAGAGAGAGAGAGAGATTGAGAATCCCAAGCAGCCTCCCCACTGTCAGTGTGGAGCTCATGCAGGGCTCAAACCCACAAATTATGAGATTATGACCTGAGCCAAAACCAAGAGTGAGATGCTTAACCAATTGAGACACACAGGCACTTCAACTGTTGATTTTTTTAAAGCAATTGTAGGGGCGCCTGGGTGGCTTAGTCGGTTAAGCGGCTGACTTTCGCTTGGGTCATGATCTCACAGTTTGTGGGTTCAAGCCCCGCGTCGGGCTCTGTGCTGACTGCCAGCTCAGAGCCTGGCGCCTGTTTCAGTCTGTGACTCCCTCTCTCTCTGACCCTCCCCCGCTCACGCTGTCTCTCTCTCTCTCTCTCTCTCTCTCCTAGAAATTAAAAAAAAAAATTTAAAAAAAATAAAATAAAATAAAGCAATTGTAGTACCAGAGAGATAATATTTGAAGAGAAGAAAGGTTATCGGTGAAATTAATAGATTATTTAAATGTATATATAATCTGCTAAAGATTTTTCCTTTATTTTCTTGTTTCTCATGTCTTTCAAAATAAAAAATCATAAACAATATTATGTGCCAAAGGATTCAATATTCTGCCTCCTATTATGTCATATGATACCAATTTGACTAAGTATTAATAAGCAACATCTGTATAAGTGAACATTATGGCTGAAGTAACTTTGTCATATATACACTGCATGTAATAAGAAAATCTGAAATTTCGCCAACTTTAAAGAGTGCTCTAATTTGATGAAACTTAAAAAGCCATTTATATATGTAACTAAACCAAGTGATAATACACTTTATTACATTTTAAGTAATTTTCATTATCCATTAAAAAATACTAATTAGATAATTGGCTTTCAATGATGACATCTTAATTCAAGTCAATTTAAATTTTATCACTAGAAATAAATGACTCATCTGCTGCCACTGCTCACCTATCATATTTTTCTCGTTCTAGTGCTCATTCTCTACACTTTTTTAACTATAAAGGTATCTGCTGTTCTCTGAAAGGAAAAAGATTATAATGATCAAAGGATCTGTATGTATTGAAGAACGTACACTGATGCACCTTCATGCTCTCACCAGCTGGTTTGTATGCACCTCAAGAAACAGTGGTGTTGTTCCCAAATCTATTTCTGCCAGTTACATTAGTTACAATAAATATGTAATTTAATAATATTACATATATTCATGTAATTCATAATGTTACAATAAATATGTAAATTAATAAGCTATCACAGAAGCCATGAGTTACAAGGGTGAAAAGAGAATTGTTTCTAATAAAACCATATGTATACTTTAAAATTTCTCTTTTTATTTTGAGAGAGAGAGCTGAGAGAGAGAGAATCTCAAGCAGGCTCCTCGCCACCAGTGCAGAATCTAGCGTGGGACTCAAACTCACAAACCATGAGATCGTGATCTGAGCTAAAATCAAGTCAGATGCTTAAACACTCCTCTAATAAAACTATATTGAATATTTGGGAATACTAAAGGAAGGCAAGACATTAAAAGCTGCTTAGTTTGGGGGCACCTGGGTGGCTCAGTCAGTTAAGCATCCGACTTCGGCTCAGGTCATGATCTCGCAGTTTGTGAGTTTGAACCCCGCATCGGGTTCTGTGCGACAGCTCAGAGCCTGGAGTCTGTTTCGGATTCTGTATCTCCCTGTCTCTATGACCCTCCCCGGCTCACGCTGTCTCTCTCTCTCTCAGAAATAAATAAAACATTTAAAAAATTGCTTAGTTTGGTGTGAAAAGACCATTCACAAAGTTTGGAGGAAAAAACTCATTAAAAAAAATAAAAAATATTCTCTTCTAAATTTAGTTTGTTTTCAAAAATACCTAAGTGATCATTCATCTTCTAAAAGTGTGAAACTGGAAATCACAGATTTCAATTGCATAACTGGGAAACCTACATGCTATATAAAAAAAGACAGTGAGGAATTAAGTCCACAGAGCCACACTCGACAAAACAGCCTTGGCCATACATTCAAGTATTGTAAATAAATGTCCTTTTTACGTATAAAATCAAAATAAAGTGTGTAAGATGTATGTGTGAATGTAGTTATTTTAATATTCTGCCTTGGTCTGATCTTTCTGTTAATTAATCAAGTTTTCATCCTTACCGCACATCTTCTACTGTAAAATCAACATCGGAAAGCTTTTTGTTTTCTCGGTGAAGTACAGGCCAACGTTGTCTCTGGAGAATGGCGGGGAGAAGAGTTGGAGCTTTGGAGAAGGTGAAAAGGAGGTGCATGTGTAAGCACCTTGCATTGGAGGGGTGAGGTCTCAACTGAAGCTGGAGAACATTCATGGATTCTAGAACCAGCCTGCCTGGAGGGTTTTCACCCCTCTGCTGCTTGGAAACAGAATGTGGGAATGCGGGTGTCAGAGTTTGTTGAAGGTTAGAGTTCTACCAAGTGGCTAGGGCAAAAACAGAGTACACCACGGGAAGGGATATTTTTTGCAACGAAGTAGATTGACAATATGAGGGCCAGTGGAGAGAAAGTTGGGGGCATTTTAATGTATTAGAATTTGCTATGAGGTTGCAAAATCATTGCTGCAGGAACACTTAGGCATGGGAGCTGAAAGAATAGGCAGCTGTGATTGGGAGGTGTTAATCTGAGATTTCCGACCTGGTACAGTTTATTGTGATGATACAGGGCAAGACACAACTTTGGGATGTAGTAGACTTGTTCAAAGGTCATTAGAAATGACGTGGTCTAGGGGCGTCTGGGTGGCTCAGTTGGTTGAGCGTCCAACTTTGACTCAGGTCGTGATCTCACAGTTTGCGGGTTCGAGCCCGGCGTTGGGCTCTGTGCTGACAGCCAGCTCAGAGCCTGGAGCCTGTTTCGGATTCTGTGTCTCCCTCTCTCTCTGACCTTCCCCTGCTAATGCTATCTCTATCTCTCTCTCAAAAATAAATGAAAAAAAAAAAAAGAGAAATGATGTGGTCTAGAAGCTGAGAAGCTAAGCTGAATGAAGATGTCTTCATGGAGGTCCAAGTCATCTGTGATGATGGCAAAGGTTTGGGTACAAAAGAAAGGCAGCCATCTAGGGTTTGAAGTGTTCAGTGGTGACCTGATATGAACAGGATTTTGATTGTTACAAAGCAGAGACAGCTGATTCAAGTCAATGACGTGAGCTTCAGAGAGGCCACATTGTTCTCATTTATCTTACTTTATCTCTTTCTTTCAAAAGAAGAAGAGACCTAATGGTCTGAAAATGTCACTGTTGGGGGGTGGGGAAAGAGGCAAGGGTAACGTCTAAGGCAACTGGGATGGGAGAAAAGAACAGCCTTTTTTGAGAAGGCCTCAGGGGAAATGCTATCAGAAAAAGCGGCTTCAGACCAAAAGTTACGAGAAGTTTCCCAGGTGATGAAGACGATGCCAAACGTGTTAAGGACATGGGGACATTTACTATCAGCAGAGTGAGAGCGATTTGTGCGAGACCAAAGAGCTAGTAAGCCAAGCCAACTTCAAAGCCAAGTGTGTCCAATTCCCAAGCTGGGCCATGCTGCTTATCAGCGAGAGAACATTCCCCCAGATCAGTGAATTGGGTGTTAGGTGTGGGGAAAAGCATTTTCAAAATTCTTTCATTCGTCTCTTTACTTCTTGACCATTTCCAGGACATAAGGATTGTCACAGCGGCATATGTAAGTAGCTGAGTACAGAAGAGAGAATGGTGATGCAGTCCCAGAAAATACAGATTCTAGAAGCTCCCCGTGCCTTCAGAAACTTGATGTGAATGAAACAACTCAGATGAGTCTTTGGAGCTGGCAGACATAGTCAATCAACTGAGACAACAAAGTTATTTTAGAGCTTATGCAGCACTTTCTATAAAACTGTTGCACCAGAGTGCTTTCCTCAAGAAACTATTCAAAATGAAAATGACAATGAGAAGATCAAATTCTCATCAAGCTGATTATCCCAACAGAAAGAATATGCAAAATATCTTGGAGGCATGTGTGCTATGCTCAATTCATCTCATTTAGTATTCATTTTCTTAAATATCACGTACAATTGATTAAACATTTTTTGGAGCCTTCTATCCCTAAACTTTTCTAAATAAAGTCGTATCACCCAAGTTCTAATATTCTGGCTGAATTCATCTTTTTACTGAGGGATCTAGAGTACAAAGTCAAAGAAAGTACAACTGGGATGTTGGCTATATGTATTTAACCCGCTAAAATAAAAAAAGTAAATGAGAGAGAGATGATGAATTAATTTTGCATCCAGCGTATCTCTGTCAATTCCAGATTGGAAAGTTCCTGTAACATGAAATGATTAGACAGTTTTCCAGAGCAATGGGCCACCATAGCTCTCCTTCTCCCCAAGCTATTTAGAAAGCGAACGTAGTAAGGATTCTTTCTGCCAACAGATACACATCTTATTACTCTCTGATCCATAATCTAGTGTTCCCCAGTGATCCACATTCTCTTTGTTCCCCTAAGGTAACATTCCAGAAAATATTTTTCCCAGCATTCTGGGTCCAGTGGCCACCTACTCTTTAATCAGCCCCATACCCTCAGGCCTTTTTCTTGAAACTCCACTGCTACCTTGCACCTAACTGAACTGTGTGACGTGGGAAGCAGAAGAAGCCACTTGATAGTGTGACTCTGGCCTCTCATGACTAGTCCTGGACCAGACACCTGACTCAAGTCAGACCGATCAGAATTCTCCAGGGATTTCAGAACCACTTGGATAGTAAAGCTTGGATGTTGTCAGTACAGTTTACCGCCTTGTGAGACCAAAAGCGTGAAGGAAGGCGATCTGCCCGGCAAAAGAGGTGAAGAAGGCCCACATGAATGTATTGTGAGCAGTGCTGCTACTTGGGAAAACAGAGGTGAAGACGGAGAGTAGATCCTCACATCTTCCTGGACTGTTGTTCCCAGTATCCACCCGCATTCTCGTCCAAAGTCCTCTGAGATACTCCCAGTGTCCTTGTATTTTTATACAACATGGCCGTTCCCCTTTTGCTGATGCTACTACACCTTGGAATTTTGCCTTCCAGGCAAATAAAATACTAAGTATTCACGAAGCTGTTGCACTGGGGCCCCTGGGTGACCCAGTGGGTTAAGCTTCTGATTTCGGCACAGGTCATGATCTCACAATTTATGAGTTCAAGTCCTGCGTCTGGCTCTGAGCCGACAACTCAGAGCCTGGAGCCTGCTTCAGATTCTGTGTCTCCCTCTCTCTCTGCCCATCCCTCACTAGTTCTCTGTCTCTTTCTCTCTCAAAAATAAAAACAAATTTTTTAATTAAAAAGAAAAAGAAGCTGTTGTATTACAAGATGTGCTGAGGGGGATATATACTTTGTGATATGGGCAGCATTAAAAGAACTCTCCCATTTTTTTGTATCAACAAGCCCTTTGAAATTATCTGTCTCAACCACAGCCTTTGAGTCATAACAATGAGGATTAATGCTCATTGTGAGGTTAGAAACTGAAGCTCAGAGAAGTCAAGTGAGATGTACAGAGAGCCCTCCCAGATCCATCATTAAGGAAGGACTTGCCCTGGTGTTAGGACCACTGTCACCCCTCTTTCGGGGCTCGCCTTGAACTGTGAAGAGCCTCCTTCTGCAGAGCACCCCCCGCCCAGTATGCAGCCCGCATCCGGTGACTGAGTGAGAGATATCGAAGGCCCACATTGACTTGCTGCAACATTTCAGCTCCAGAGCTCCTGGTAGGGTGGCGGAGGCTATCAGATGTATCTTGTGGCTCAAATTCCCTTCTGCTCAAAGCTGCTTCCTTCCGGTCCTTTCCATAGTTGTTCTTTCCTAATAAACATGTGAACACAAACACCTGTCTCAGAGGCAATTTCCTGGCCAACCCAAAGTCTGGCAATTGGAGAGTTCAAGTTCCCCTGAGGCAAGGGCAGAGCTAGGGTTTATAGTAGTCTCTCTGACCCCAGGCACGTGCATGTCTCTTCCATGCTCACCATGGTATTTGTCAGTGCAAACAATGGTTGAGACGCCACTGTGTCCTAACTGTTGAGCTCACAATGCTTTGCTTTGTCAATAGAAACCCAGTATTTTCTTCAACTATCACAGAGAGGGAACTCTTTAAACTTTATTAGAAAATGAAACTGTTCTTACCTTACTAGAAATACCTCTGTAAGTATATAAAACCCCAAATTAGAAAGGTAAAGGCCTATTCAGTAACGGTTCTTATTGACCACAAAGAGAATGATTCATTCGTAAAAAGAAATGATGCCCTGGCTTATCATCACTGCTGTAAAATACATATATGTCGGATGGAATACACTTAAATCTCAATTCCAGATAAAATGTGTGTACTGATCATTTCCCATAAAGTTTTGTCTTACTAATGCGGAAGGATTCAGACCTTGAAAACAGTAAGAGGAGAAAGCAGGAAGGCAGATGAAAATGTCAGAATTTCTCACGCATGATCTTGATTCTTTTCCTATTAATGAGGAATTTGTATTCAGCTTTTTGGAATAACTCAGCTCACAGACCAACCACCCAGCCCTCCTTCGGTCCTTGGGGGTTACTTAGAAATGGTCTGTATGTACAAAGATTTCAGAAAGCCCTCTCAAAACTTTGACCCCATTGGAGAAAGAAAAATACAATTTCAAAGACTCTTCTGGTTGTTTTCCAACAAAGTGATGAACACTAAGAAGTTAATGGGTACGTGGCCTTTGATGAATCCCATTTTTTATTCCCCACTAGACCTGGAGGGAATGGAAACTGGCAGAAGAACAAAGGTGAACCAACACCAACAGGAGTCATAGTCTTACCTCCACCGCGAGGGAGGCCAGCCGCGTAGATTTTATCCCAATTAGGAAAATATTTTTCTTCCTTACTGTGGATTGGACCGTACTGCCCTGAGAAGCTGTGTGTGTGTGTGTGTGTGTGTGTGTGTGTGTGTGTGTGTTGTTTGATTTAATACTTAGCTCCTGGATGACCCTGAAGGGTGAAGAGGCTCCTCTTCTTCAAAGGAGTCCCAGCTGCGTTGCAGAAAGCTGAATGCAACTTTGCGCTGCCTTGGGACTGTGTCTCTAAACCCCACTCCCGGGCACCATGCTGAATGAGCACCCTCCCCACCCACCATTCCAGCGTCACGCTGACCCCAGATGGTAGCTGGTCAGAACAACTCAGACATCAGGAAGTCCACACTCCGGTCACTACCTCCCTCGGTGTGCTGAGGGTCGTGAGAAAAAGGGAGACACGGAGCCTGTGGAAGAAAGGATAGGGTTTCCCTGAATGGGAGGCACAGCGTTGAGCTCCTGGTAAGGGCGATTTGATGAAAACAGAACAGACTGGACCATGAGGCCATTCCGTGGCGTGCTGAACTTTCTCATTGTGTTTATTCTTTGAATTACGAAGACTTTGATATAAATATATAGCTTGTACAAATAGTAAAATATTTCTGAAGCCTAAAGTCTTTAGTTAGTTCTCCCTATCCAGTGTAATGGATGTCATGTAGTTTGGGGCAAGAACAACATGGAGGGTCAAGGATGCAAGAAGAGAGGCAGGGGTGGCTTCATATCCATCCAGGTGCTGCTGTCCCTGGGAGCTTAGCAGTAGCCTCTCAAGGTGGCTTATGACCAGAGGCTCCAGGGGGTGGGTCCTGGTGGACAGGAATAGAGAGCATTAGAAAGGAAGTAACCAGGAAACATCTTAAAAGCAAGTATGACAAGTCTTTCTATCACAAATCTATTAAACGAGAGGGGGAGTCTACTGCTTCTTGAAGATCCTTCTTCGGACTGGCTGTCTGGCACCCAATCTAATGTATCAAACACTGAACACCTGTTGAATTTTATTTAGTGGCTGGACCAATGGGTCTTATGTCCTGTTGGTGTACTGAAAAATTTTAATTAGTTGCTGACATTTGAAAATTGGGAAGTTCCAATGAAAATTTAAATTTCTAGTTCTTTAAATCCAGCAATACCAAGCCCGTGTTCTAGAATATTCAACCCCCCAGCCAGGAGTGGGCAGCCACTGCTGGTTTCGGTGCGGAGCTCACAGTCCACAGTTTCACCCGGCGGTCCCCACCTCACTCAGGAGCGGGCTGGGCCCCCTTGCGTGTGCGCCCCCCAGACCCAGGAGAAGTGAATAAAGGCTCACTGTGCAAACCATTTCATTTTTATACTTCACATATTCACTTCTGTGATTTAAGGGAAAGAATTTTGCAAAATAACTAATGAAAATAACATCTGGTTTGCACCTAAGACCATAGGTTTCAAACACTCTCAAAAAAAAAAAAAAAACCTACATTTTCCACAATTTTGAGTTGCAAAATTGGCAAAAGCCGTGAGAAGTTAGGAAAGCAATTTTCTACACACTGAGGCGGCATCCGACTCCAAGGACTTTGAGGTGAATATCTTAGAGTATCATCACTCAAGTCACAAATGTCCCATTTATAAAAATGAGGGGAGAAAGCAACTATTCTCAGATATTTATTTTCCCACATATTGCCTTTCTGGTTGAGGCATGGTATCAGCAAGTTATCACACACCGCCCAGAGCAGACCCATTTCACAGTACCAAACATCTTTCTCAGTACCTCTGGACTGTACGCAGTAATAAATCGAAATAAAACTGTATTGCTCATGTCCCCGCTAACCGCAGAATTTAAAATGCCCAAATCCACAGCATATATGCAGATTTTGATGATGTGTCTATAAAAAGATTTTGGAAAAGGATCTTCACAGAGTGTATTTCCTGAGCAATCTCTACAATTGCTTTCAAAAGGGCATCCCTCCTATCCCTAGCATACTTGGTGAATATATGAAATACCCTTCATTTTAGTTATGTTGGTCTTTACGGTGAGACTATTTAGAACTGCTTCGCAGTGGCCTTCCCAGTTCGAGTCCTCTAAGGGTCAGTAATAGAGGAGGTAGGCATGTACAGAAAAATCTACCCTAAATGAGTCATTCCGATTTGTGGAGCTCTATACAATAAAAAGGAGCACACGTTGCGATCTCATTTAGTTTCTAGACTCTTTGGCACCTTTTGTAACTATTTCACTCTCAGGTTTCGGAGCTCAGCAAAGAAATTCACAAATGGGGAGCTGATGAAGGGGAGGACTCCAGGCTCATGGGTTAACTTCGCTCCATTTTTCAGTAAAGGTTATTATATGAATGCGGCTAGGCTAGGACATGATTAGAAGCAAAAAGCAGTCAGGTTCAGAAAGAAGCACATTGAGTGGGTGCTGGGCAAAAGTGCACACCCACGATATTATTCTTCATCTCCTCCTCATCCTGGTCTGAGCATCCTGCCCTTGACTCTACTTTCTACAGAACCAGAAGAAGAAATGGGCATAGAGTCAGAGCATCTGAGGGGTTTTCGTGTGTGGGGGTGGTTTTTTTTTTTTTTTTTGGTTTTTAT